>NW_021635424.1:0-50610 GCF_004799145.2 Neltuma alba | reverse complement strand
CAATGTTTATTGAAGAAATTGTTCTTATTAAGATGAACTTTTAAAGTTATTTAAGCCAAGAACAACTTTGAGTGTAGTATTTGGGAAAAATTCCCACTATGTAGCATTTGAAGAATTTTTGTTTCTGTTTGCAGTGTCTTGGTAAAAATTCCTCAAGTAACATAGAGCTTGGTTCGGTTTATAAAGCCCAAAAACATGCAAAATAAAAGCCCCTTTCACTCCGTTAAGTAAGGAAAAGGCTTCTGATGAGTGGGAATGCTGAATGCCTTATATGAACAAATTCATACTATACACTCACATGCCAAAACAAAGTATTCATGTGAGAGACAATGAATGACTACTCTATATTGATGGGAATATTTGGAGAAGGAAGGAGCACTTTGCATGTGGCTAGAAAAGGCAGAAGTATAGTTTGGTCAAAAATAAAAAAGCTGAAAACGTGATCATGTGTGATTCAAGAACTTGATATAATGAATAAAAAAAATTTGATATAAGTATTGTCAATAAAAAAAGATAAAATTAATGAGGATGTTATGAGAAAAAATATTGAAGGAGAGAGAAAAAATATTAAAATTCTACGTTAAATACCAAAATAAATTCACAGCCAGAGGAAGTAATTTTTGTTAACGCTGTTATTAATATTTTTTGTTGACATACTCTTTTTGTTCATTTTTATTTGCCTTTTAATATTTTACCGTATATTAGGAAATATAATTAATACTCCTCCTGTTCTTAATATAGGACTCAGTTGTTGAGTTGGTTTTGGTTCTAAATATAAGACCCATTTCTCATATTTATCAGTTTTCTCTAAATTACTTTTATGGATACTCCCTCAACCATAATCAAGTAGAAGAGGAAGATGGGGTATTAAGAAAGATGATTATGGTATTTTAGGAAAAATGTGTCACATTTCTTATAATTAATTAACTTACCTGACTTTTTTAATTTAATCAAATTAATTAAATGAGCCTTATATTAAGGATCGAGGAGTATGTTAGAATTCTTTTTAAATTTTCTGATATGTTTTTAATTTTTTAGTAATTAATTTGTGGACAGATTTTTAAAGTTAATGAAAATAATAGTATAATTAAAATAGTAATTAAAATATTTTCAAATTTTAAAAGGACAGATAGATAGAGATAATTTTTCCCCATAATGGACTGATATAGGGAGTAACTTATTAATATCAAAAGAAAACAGAGAGCAACTTATTAATTTTTTTTTCTGGAATACATTTATTTGGAATCATGTGTTAACAAATTAGATCATCCAGGAAAAGTTGTAATAAAAGAACTTTGAATATATAAAATAACACTTTGGTTTTTCAATTCACAAAATTGTTACAAGAGATTAGGTCTTAGGTATAAATTATGAAAGTTGAGAGAAAGATGCAAATGCCCTTCTTCTTTCTCTTCCCTTTCATCCTCTACTTTTCTTCCTTCTCATTTTCCCCTTCGTCTTGGCCATTCTTGCATGCATATGCCAGTGGCAGCAATGTCGGAGAGAAGGCAAGAGGCTTACCAATACTCTCATGCATCCTTCCCTTCTTGAAGCATTGGCGGCACTTGAAAAATTCGACAACGAGGGAGATTGAGGGTAGCAATCTATTAGGACGAAGAGCAGCGAAAATCCATTGTTGTGTAACTATGGTTTAGAAAATGAGATAGCTAGAGCGAAAGGGAATAGGAATCATAACAGGGTATAAATCTTCTTGTATGCCCTAATCATTTTATTTTGTTACAGACTTATAATTCTTTATTTTAAACCTGTTATTGAAAAAACCGAAATGTCTATTTTCAACTACAAAAAGAATCATTGAAAAATATTGTTATTTGACCATTTAAAATGCTTAAATCTCAAGACTACTCTATAATGTAGAGAGATATGATCTCCAACAATCATCGTTAAGGTTTCCAGGCCTCAAACATCTAAATTGAAATATTTTCATAATCATTTTCTCAAACCAATCATTACTTAATCAACACTAAACTTTGGGATTAAAATATAGTATGTTAAAAAAGTTATTCACAATAATAGAAATTTTAACAAAAATTAGTATTATTTTCACAATTTAGTTGTAAATGACAAGTTTAATATAAAAAATAACAAGTATTAAAAAAGGTATTCACAAATCACAATAACCTAAGCATTAGTAGAAATTAGCAATATTTCCACAAGTTTAGTATGAAAAATAATAAGTGTTAAAAAACTATTCATGCTAACTCAACTTAGAATAGAAATTGATATTATTTTTATAATTTAGTTTCTAATAATAAGTTTTTACTTAAAAATAACAACATTCTTATGGTAGGCATATTGTTTGCTTACTAATACTTATTTATTTTTTTATCTTCAAGCAACTAGTATAATTTGTTGATTTGAGAAAGATGAAAGTTGCATAAGACGCTAGTCAAATAACATTCCTTGCGTGGCCATGATTCTATAGTGGTTTTTTGATGTGTTTAATATTGGATCATGGCAGCATTATCCGAGTCCTTTTCCCATTCAATCCTCAGGCATTACGCGCTAAGAGCGGTGTGAGTACGGAATTAAGGGAAGGTACCATCGGCTTTTAGTATGATAAGTAGCGTCGGATACTCAGATTGATAACTTGAGAGGCACAACAAGATGCAAAAGACAGTCGCAGACTTTAGAGCCTTTCAGACTACTATGCCCACAATCCCAGCAAGAAGACAAATCATAGCCCATCTAACGACTCGAAAAAACCCAACCCCACAACTAAAAAATTTCAATTCCTGAGTTAGTCTAGTTGATAAGAAGTCAACTCATAACCTATCAGGTCTGAGTTCAAGTCCTGTTGTCGACATGAGAATCTTATTGGTAGATGATCTGTAAGTATCTTTACAAGTGCCTTTTGAACCTGAAAGTATGTTTTGGTCCTGGTAAGTTTCTGGGACCTAACTGATCTAACTTTTTTTATTTGTACCAAGATTAAAAAAAATTTCAATTCTTGCTTTTCAAAACTCTAAAATTTTTTCTGCTACAGGGATAAATCCCTTCATAAGTTTTTGTTTTCTTCAAGAAGATATCGAAAGTATGATTCAACGCTAAGAAAACAAATAAATCGAAAGAAAAATCACACGAAAATTGAATAGTAAACTGAAAGATGAGCAGCATAAACGAGGAAAACAACTGATTTGAGGTCAGAATCGATTAAAAAACAACTACATGTATATTTTTAAATCAATCGATTTCAAGAAATTAATAGGAACCGGTAGAAAAATTTGCAAATAAAAACCCCTTAATATGTAAAATTGCAATTTGAGACCCTGAATTTGGAAAATAACAAATAAGGACTGGGTCCCACTTTTACAAATATAAAATATGGGTGAAATATCTGAAATGTCCCTCAGTCAAATTGTGATTTGATCTACTGAAGTTATCATTCGTTAAAGTGAATTTGTCATTTCTCATAGTCAACTTGTCATTTGACATATCCTCAGCCAAGTTATGATTTGATCTACTGAAATTGTCATTCGTTAAAGTGAACTTGTTATTTCCCATAATCAACTTGTCATTTGGCTAAGGGGCATTTCAAGCATTTTACCGTGACTTCATAATTGTAAAAGTGAGACTGGGTCTTTATTTGCTATTTTTCAAATTGAGAGTTCCAAATCGTAATTTTACATATTAGAGAGTCTTTATTTGTAATTTTTCCTAACTAGTAAGTAAATTTGGAGATTAAAATCAATCCAAGCGAAGAGGGAAAAAACGGGTGATAAGCTAAAATTAGAAGCAAAAGTAGAGAGAGGGAGATGAATGGTTGGACCTGACAAAAGGGGTGAGAGACAAAGGCTTTGTTTGGATAGCACCCCAAACCATGGTTTGGAGAAAATGCTACCCAAACAGCCTCTCCAAAAACCAAAACCATGGTTTTGGGTCAAAACCATGGTTTTGACTCCAAAACCATGGTTTTGGAAAAAGCAAAATTTTCTTGCTTTTGGAGAAAAAAGGGAGAGTGTGAGGACCTATATGATATGTATCTTGTTATTTTTTTTTATAAATATATTTTTTTATAAATATATTTAATCTTATATTTTATAAATATATATAGACATTAATTATTTATTAATTATATTATCTTATGTATTATTAATTATGTTGGTAAAAAACATATTATTAACAATTTTATTTCTTCAAATTAAAATATATCATAAAATCTATTTTTTCTGTAATTATCATATTAACTTATGTCTTTTTTTTAGTAATTTGTATATATAAAAAGTGCTTCTGATAACAACTATCCAAACACTCTCACTTCTCAGAATCACTTTTTACAAAATCTATTCTTCACAGAATCTATTTTTTCCAGAATCTATTCTCCAGAATCACTTTTCCAAACCAAGGTTTGGTTTCATCCAAACACACCCAAAGTGGAAGAAGAAATTGCCAAATGTGTGCCATGAAGGCGGCGATGATTTCAATACAAAAGGACACTAATTTTGTTTCCGGAAAGATGTTTTTGTCTTTTCTTCATGATTTAATAATTCCAATTTAAGTTTGGGTTTCTTACAGGAATTATGTGAATTGGAGTACCTAAATTGGAATGTGATAATTTTCAGGGTCTTTAAATGCCATGTTCCCTGTCATCTGTGAGATTTGTTATCCCCTTCTTTATTTCCGAGAGAACATTGAATAGTTTTTACTCGAACCTAAATACAATTACTATCAATTACCATTTTTTTAAAAACTTTTTTAACCACTAGACTCAACACTTCTTTTGTGAGATTTGAATCTTGTTTGTAAAAGATTAACTTGTTAGATCCAATTCTTTTTTTTTTTCCTAATTTTTTTTTGCTATGTAAAGGTATTCTTATATCAGAGACAATTCTATTTGAAGTACTATCGAGTACTAAACATGAATATTTTTCTCAGTAAAAATTTGAGTTTTGCTTCGTTATGTTTTGAAGTACTACTTCTTTTTAATTTTTTTTTAATAACTTTTCTGTACACAGTGGATGTGGCTTTTCTTTTGGGCCACTTGAATAGTTATATATCTCGGTTTCCACTAAAACGTACGTCGCCGCTTTGGCAAAAAACCATTTTTTGGGCCTTCGAAAAAAACACGTGGCCATAATATGATCGAATTAAATGCAACGTGGGCTAAACTAAAATATAAAAAATTTAAAATGAGAACAAGTGCAACGGTGCGTTTCGGTGAGATCCATCATCACTGGGCCGTTCCTCGCATCGTCTTCCTCCTCGATCGTGCTAGGGTTTGCAGATTTACAGTTTATCGTCGTCTCTTCCCGCAGGGCATTCACGCCGGAGGCCATATTCTAGATGCGTAAAAAGTGCGATTTGTAGAGAAAAGACACGATAGATTATCTGAATTCTTTGTTTTTTGGATTTCGTTTGCTCGTGAGATCCAGTAACATCAATCATATCATGCGGAACGGTGAGTTCTGCATTCTCCGTTCAGGCATCAAGCATAGACTCTTGAGCTTGGTGTAGTGTGTTTGGAATGTGTTTATCTGGTAAATGAAAGGAAATACCATGTTAGCTGAATTTGTTTATTTTTATTTATGATGGTTGGGCGCTTTTGGCCGGTGGCATTATAATCATAGACACTTAATTACTTCTTCTCAAGGGTTAATTGGCTGGATATGCTGCTTTCTTGAGTCCCCTGTATGGCGAAATCTGAATGGTGTCAATGTAAATTTTTTAAGCAAGTTTTTCTGTCAAAATCTGTGATTAATTGGCTTAAGAAGCATTACTAGGGAAGGGTTACGCTTTCCAGATGCTTTCAATGGTTTAAACAGGTAGTTTTATTCTCTTCTCTATTCAGGAATATTCTAAGCTAGAATCAGAAGCTACTATGCGTGGTCTAATGAGGACTGTTATTGGTTAGGAGTCTTAGGCTCTTGCCTTTGTTATGTCATATAAGGAAAAAAGGAATATAGGGTAGAATTGCTTTGGATATTAATTTATATTTCATATTTCAGATAATATCAACGGGAAGGATGCTATTTCTTCTGATTCTGTCAACGAAGTTGTTCCTGGGTCAATATCGGAGGGGAAACAGGAAGTGACTGGTGAGAATTTGGGACATCTTATCTTCAACTTCCATGTTCAATCAATGTGCTGTTGTTCTTCTGTAATGTATACTTCCATTAAGGAATTGAGATTTACGGTTGTGAATAAACTTGTTATTATGCTCTGTCTTGCCAGAAATAAAGGCCCAAGTTGATGCCATGTGGCAAAACATGAATAAAGGAGTATCTAGCAAGATTCTCAGAAGTATTGTTAGCAAACATAATTCCACTGCCAAGAAAACTGCAAAGAAGACATCCACTGTAAGTTCTTCTTTTTAGCAATAAATCAAACACCCCCCCGGGGGGGAGGGGAGGCTCTGTTTTGTAGGTTGCTAGGTGTTTCTGAAAGAACATGGTTTCCTTTGGAATTAGCTTGAGCTTGATTTCTGCTTATTTATTTATTCTTTTGCCTGAGTTTGATTTCTCTTCACTTGATGTTTTTGGTCACAGAATTGGATGTCTTATTTGGGCATGGCACCAAAGGTAACTGAATCCCTTGGGCAAGATGCATCCCAGAAGGGAACTGTCACTATGGAGAGCAATACAAGTGATGAAGCCAAGAAACTTGCTGCTGCTGCTCTGGCAGCAGTTAAAGATGACGCTGCTGCTGCTGCTGCAGCAGCATCAAGCAGAGGGAAAATTTCAGTAAGCATTCCTTAAGGTCCTGTGATTGTTTTTTTTTTTTTGGGTGGTCTACAAATAATATTTATTGGTCGGCTAAAGTGGAGATGTAGGCTTGGCAATATTGTTCATCCAAAAAAGAAACAGAGAAGATGTGTATGTGATAATGCTAGATTTTTTCCTCTATTTTCAAGTCAGTGCAGCACCCTGAATTATATCAGGTAGTCTTTGACATAGATGTCATTTAGTTTGTGTATTGGTGTTCCAATATCTTTCTTGGTAGTTGGAATAAGGAACTTTTTTATTGTTTACTCTGGCGTTAGTTTGGGTATAGGTTGGTATGTTTTCATGTGCTTTGAACTTTAAGGTAGTCAACGTCACTGGCTTCCGTGTGTGACATCTATAAGCAAGTCATTTGTGTATCAATTCATGTTTATTTGTTTGCTTGGATAGATCACGGAAGTTCGGGACTTTGCTGGTAAAGAAATTGAAGTTAAAAAGCTTGTCGATGCTGATTCAAAAGAGGCAATAGAAAGAACCAAAGCTCCTGCAGCTTCTGCTGTGGATGTTATGCTTGAACAAATTAAGAAAAAACAGAAGCTCAGTGTACTTGATAAGACCAAAATGGACTGGGGAGAATTCAAGGAAGAAAATAAGGGAATGGAAGAGGAGCTTGATGCTTACAAGAAGAGTTCAAACCAGTATCTGGATAGGGTTTCCTTCTTGCAGCGAGCAGATTACCGTGAGTTTGAACGAGAAAGAGATGCACGCTTGGCTTTGCAATCAAGAAGGCGGCCAGACATGCGAGAAGATCCAGATGATTGAAGGATGTCTCGAGTTGCTAGTCTTAAGGATTATGGATGGATTTGGTTGGAAGTTGATTTCCAAGGGGCGAGCTATGGTCCCATCACTGGTCCTGGTTCTGGTTTCCTATGATGAAATAGTAACACAGATGCTCCAAAGTGACTTTATCTGAAGCAAGGAGAGATATGGACATAAAATGGTAATGACACCCACATGTTAGAAGTGGGATCTATTATTTTTTGCTTATCTTTCTCCTTACTGCTGATGAAATCACTATAGAAAATTCATTCTGGGTGAAGTAGACCTTTGATCGCTTTGATGGAGATTATATGCATTTGATCAGGTCTGAGATTGCAAAATGTTCTTAAATTACGCGTTACATGATTTGGATCCTTGGAAGGAAAGCCAGGAATATTTATCTGTCCCAACTCAATTTGTTTTGACAATTTCGTATATATATTTATTGGTTGCTCTATGTGACAAGGTATTTATATACTTCAGTGGCGGCAAACGCCCTCACACATGTTGACGAGGTCTTTAATGCGTCCTTTGGGCCAAAACAAAAAGTACGTCTTTTTCTTTCCCGGAGTTCATATCTGTTGATAGAAGTGCATCGGGCTGATGATAGGCAAATGCCTCTTTTCAAGTTTTAAGTTTTAAATGAGTATATGATATAAAATCTTAATGTTATAGTCTTCTCATAATGAATTTATTGAACCCAAATATAAGCAATTTAATATTTTAACTTAAACCTTTTTTTAATTAATATTATAAATTTATACTACGTATTATTTAATATTTTGCAGTCTTCATACATATATTTCTTCTAAACTTAATCTTTTTTTTATATATTTTATTTTCACTCGATAATGTATTTCCTTTTAAAATATTTTGAATTATTATTCATTAAATTATTATATTTTTTAAACGACATGGTATTTCCCCACCCTATATTCTGATAAAGTACTACATAAAATTGAGCATGCATGAATTTATATTCTCATGTTGTACCAGAAAAATAGAGCTTGTCGATGATAACCTGAAAAACAATACTTGGTACACTTCTCATAAAATTTAAATGCATTTCTAGAACTTGAATAGAGAAAAATATTGATAGGAAGTCAATGTGATTGTACTTAATCTAAATTTTCTAATATTTTTAAAAATATATTATTTCCCACAATTAAAAAAGGTCCTGACTGCCATTGGAAAGAGAAGTAATAACCAAAAAGGAACTCTTAACTTCAAAGTGACAGTACATACTACATATTTACCAGGGTCTTGGTTCAAGATATAAATCCCGAGTCTCCTCCCTTCCCTTAGAAAGTTTTAGGTGGAAGTTAAAAGCACTTGTTTCTCCAGTAGTTTGAGTTCAATTCCCAACCTTCATGGAAGAAACAACTTGGTTAATAATTAAGATGGGCTTTACTGTTCACATTCAATATGATGTTAGTCTTTGTTAAGGCTTGAAGATATTCCTATCCTAATGTCTCACGAGGGGAAAACACTAAAAGGAAAAAACTTTCAGCGGAAGAAAATTAAAGTCTCAATGAAACTTTCATTTCTCTTTCCCTCCAATATCTCCGTTCAAAAGCTTACCAACTTAATCGTATGGGGCAAAGAAATACTTTGGTTTTGGCAGTCAATCTCTGCGATTCCGGATCCTGGTTGCCCTTGGATATGCCACCCTCAAGTGAAGCTTGTGCACATGGGCAGTCAAAAAAAGTATTGCATTGAGAGAATAAAATGAACACAGTTACTCTTGTTATTATGAATATCAGTAAATTATTAGAAATATAAGCAAGTGAAGAGCCAATCAGGATTTAAACACCTGAATCTGCTTGGAACACAAGGTAAAAAATGTTGGGCAAAATGGAAACCAAGTAACGAGGTGATCAAATGTGAATGGGCTTGTCAAAAGTGGCCATTGCAGCTTCTTTTACAGCCTCGCTCATTGTCGGATGTGCATGGCAAACACGTGCTATGTCCTCACTTGATGCACCATACTGCAAGGCTACGGCCGCTTCATGAATGAGCTCTCCTGCATTGGGTGCCATAATATGCACCCCCAAAATCTTGTCTGTCTCCTTTTCAGCCAATATCTTTACCAGTCCTTCGGCATCATCGATTGCCTTAGCCCTACTATTAGCCAAGAAAGGGAACTTCCCCACACAATACGCAATTCCAAGTGCCTTCACCTGCTCTTCAGTCTTCCCAACGTATGCGACCTCAGGATGTGTATACACAACCCCAGGGACCTTGTCATAATCGACATGGCCAACCTTACCAGCAATGTACTCTACACAAGCTACCCCATCCTCTTCTGCTTTGTGTGCTAACATTGGACCTGGAATCACATCTCCAATTGCATAAACTCCAGGCACATTTGTCATAAATTTTTCATCAACTAAAATCCGTCCCACCTTGTCAGTTTCAACTCCAATCTTGTCCAACCCAAGTCCAGCTGTGAATGGAGTCCTACCAGCAGATACAAGAACAACATCTGTTTCGATAGTGCTCGTGTCACCTCCATCTGCTGGTTCAATTGTCAGCTTCACACCGTCCCCAGAAGCATCCACTCCTACCACCTTAGTTTTCAGCTTGAATTTCATTCCTTGCTTTTCAAGAGAACGCTGGAACTGCTTTCGAACTTCCCCATCCATGGTTGGAACAATATCTGGGGCGAACTCAACAACAGTTACCTCAGAGCCAAGTCGGCCCCATACTGATCCCATTTCCAGCCCAATATAGCCTGCCCCAATGACCACAAGTCTCTTGGGGATTTCCGACAAAGAAAGGGCACCAGTTGATGATACAATTTTCTTTTCATCAATAGGGACACCAGGCAGAGATTTCACATCAGAACCAGTTGCAATTATAATATTCTTGCCTTTTACAACAGTATTCCCACCATCAATGGTGTCCACAGAGACTTCGGATGGGGAGGTAAATTTGCCATATCCTTTCACATAGCTTACCTTATTTTTCTTGAATAAACCTTCAATACCGCGAGTAAGATTAGACACAGCTTTATTTTTCTGCGCCATCATGGCTGGCAAATCTACCTCAACAGATTGAAATTTCACCCCATGGCTGGCAAATGCATGTGTTGCCTCGTGGTACATATGGGAAGAATGCAGCAGTGCCTGAACCAAACCATCAAAAAGACTGCCAATAAATAAGTATTTTGTCTAAAAATAAGACTTCATCCATTATTGTTTTTTTCAGATGTGCACCCTCAATTTTCAGTTCATGATACGAGGATAAAAAAGGTTACTTGACTCAATTTTACATTTGGAAATAAAACAACTTGATGAAACATCAACGCAAGTCTACAAATGCAAAACGATTTGGTATGACAAATCATGTAAAGTACAAGTATAAAATAGCTGCAACTCAGATTCTGAAGTAATGAGGAAGGGTCTTAAGGGCTCATGTCCATTTGATAATCTCTCTAAGATGCAAATTATGCTCCAGTGCCCATATCCGAACTTTGGTATTGATATATGTGATCAACTCATTCTTTCAATAAGGGGCATGGTATATAAAGCCCAGATATATAGCCGAGGAGAAAAATGAATCATCCAAAATTCTGAGACAAAACTGGCCAAGTCGGACAAGTCATACAAGGTTTATCAAATCACAGACAAGAGACATCGAAATCCATATTCATACTTCTTCAAACCTTCTCGATATCACCGCATTACTAACTTTATCCTTTCTTGAGCTAATGAGACTGCCCTTGATGCAAACAACCGGCGTCCATAGGTTAGAAATAGTATGATTCACAACTGAGATTACTAATGCTCGCCTAAGCTATTTGTACCCTAAAAAGAAAAATCTCTTTTCCAGAAAATTCTTTGTCAAGCAGGACAACAATTTAATACCAAGAAGTAAACCGGAGAGCTGGATTGGTCAAACAAAGGAAAAAAAAAACCCGTAAAAAGGCAGAATTCAACTAGAAGAAACTGGACAGGATACTCCATAAGGTTCAACCGTAACAACTGACAAGGAAATTCAGACACATAAGTATTCTTCCATTAAATGCAAAAGCATAGATTACCTTGGACGGGATGCAGCCAACGTTAAGGCAGGTGCCACCAAGGGCGCCACGCTTCTCGATACAAGTGGTCTTGAGACCAAGCTGAGCCGCTTTAATGGCGGCGACATACCCACCAGGGCCACCACCAATGACGACGACGTCGTTTTCGTCAGATCCCGAAGCGAATCCCCTGGAGAAAGAAGCTAGAGACAGGGAGTACCTGAGAGTCTCCGGGGATAAATTTCTCGACAGAAGGTAAGCCTTCCGTCTAGCGAAGCTTGCCATAGCCATGATTGATCGTCGCTTTCTTCTTCTTTGGTCTCCGACCACTCAGTGTAAGATAAAGAAAACCCTCGCTTGTCTTTCTTGAAGACGAACAGTGACCAGAGAAATGTTCTTTGGTTCGTGTGCATTCGTCATCTTCCTCGTCGATTATCAGTTATGAATTAATATTATTAACTAATTAACTAATTAATTAATAATGGAGTACCACTAACAATCATCGTCATGATTTTGGATGAAAATTTCCCACCAGTAATGTTATTCGTTTTACGTTAAAAAAATAATTAATCAATGTAATATGAGAGATTAAAAAAATTAGTTAAATTAGTTATTTGTAATAAATTTTAAAATATCTTTATTAATCATGTGTGTTGGAATTATAAATTAATAATAAGTAATTAACATATACAATTACTGTATATATTACTTGAGAAAAAATAATTTATTACTATTTAAATTTAATTAGCTATTATCTTAAGTAATTCATCTTATGAAATAAACTTTAAAATTACATGTTCTGTAATTTTCATTTGACTTCTAATAAGATCTCTACATTGAAGTTTTTTTGAACACTTAGTTTCACTTTCACGTGATAAAAACTAACTACAAAGATACTATTAATATAAAGACTTAATGAAAAAAATATATAGAAACTTGATTAAATGTGAGGTGAAATTATCGAAAATTTCAGATTAATTTTCCCAAACAATTGTAAAGAAGGTAATTACTTCTTTTAATTGAACTTAAATCTTAATTTGTCATATTATAACGGATTAACCCTCTTCACTAAACTACTATTTGTTATATATTATTGCCAACTAGAAGATTTCATTGAACCTAAAACTGTCTTCAAATATAATGCTAGACTATCAAAAATAAACTAAGAACTAAAATATTTTTTGGTTTTTATTAAGTAGATGTATCATTCTATAAAAATTTGAAAGTAAATCTTGAGTGAAAGATCCAACAAAGGTTTTCCAAGAGCAGCCATAAGCAATTTTTGCAAAAAAGAGGTTTCCTTACCCAATCAAAAGGACAAAATCCTCTTAATGAAACTTTAGCAATTCAATCGGCAATTAAATCTGCTTCTTTAAAATCTATTTTCAAGAAAATTTTTTCTTTTATTATTTCATAATTGAATAGAAATGAAATTCTGTGCAAAATCATTTGAAATTGCTGAAATCAGAGAGAAAATAAATAAATACGTTATAAGAATTGATTAATAATATAATTTTTCTAGAATATAAACTTGATTGATAAAAAAGTATTTTGAAATTTTTAATGAAATATTTTTAATTGTATTAAAAATTAGACTAAATTATATGTTTTAAAAAATACAGGGGAGGTTTTTATAATTTTACTAAAATTGAAGAAAAGTGCATGCATCTTACCCTTATGATTTTTACAGGCTAAATCAGCCCAGTCATCCAATGTCTTCATTTTATGAGCTGTCATTTTAAATGTTTGGTCCCCCTGTAAACCGAATGATAATAACAACAACAACAATAATAAGCTATCTTCTGCAGCTGCGTTCTGATTTTAGGATAACATAATTGTAGAAAAAATTTCCACAAGAATGTGAAATTAATAAAAAATATGAAACAATCTAGGAGTTCTAGAAATAACTGTCTAGCAGGCCATACAATCTGGGTGGCAATAAATATTCCACAACCCAATATAGTTCAATACTTCTACAATAGGCAATACAATCTAGGGGTTATAGAGATAATTTACAACGGGGAGCCAAATGGTAACTTCAATTTCCCAGAATGAGTTTCACTGCAGATATCAAAGACAACCACTAGAGTGAGTCAGACCATGTAAGTCATCCCAACTTGAATGATGTTAGTGTGAGGAACTCTCATGTTCGCTGTGCCTCCTCTGCAGTTATTTCTCAGAAATGAATAGAAATAATTGATCACTAGCTTCTTGACGAAAATGGAGTTCTTCTTTGCCCTCACATCCCCATGTCCAAGCAAATAGGTGAATCCTGAATCCGTCGCTTCCCTTAGAGCAGCAAGCTCATATTCAAGACTAGGGTCTTCATCTGATGACATGGCGCTAGCCGGCAGCAAGATTGAAGCTTGCTTAGAGGTAGAAGCTCCTGTTTCTTCTGGTTTTTGACCCTGCATTAATGGAATCCTTAGGTCCTCAGACACATTCCCACTGGGAAGGTCAGAGTCCTTTGATATCGCCGAGACACTATCCATGTCCTCATTTTTATTGACCTCCCACGAACTATCATGAGCCTCCTTTCTCAAGAATCTCTCCAGGCTTTCAATGAGAAGCTGCTCAAATGCATGGTGATCTTCCTTCCTTACATCTTTGTAGCCGTACCGGGCAACACAGCGAAACATGTGGTAATCTTTTGGACCGACTCTTCGAAACAGGAATCTTTCCTCCAGAGGAACCACTGGGACTGGGACATATTTAATGCAAACAAAAATTAAAGTGGAGTGGACAGCAGGGAGGTTCAAGAGGAACTGAGCAAAAACAGAGGGAATGCCATTGACAAGTTCATTGTATAACAATCCAATTCCTGGTACTCTTACAGTTCCAAGATTGGAGCCAAGATCAACCATGAGGTCCATGGAGATCTTCTCCCTGACTTCACTTTGGTATTTCAGAACACTTCCATAGTTCCACGTGTACATTATAGAGAGGAAAAAGCAAGCAAAAACAAGTGGAAGCCAGCCGCCCTCTGTGATTTTGGATAGGACGGAGGACATGTAAACGAGCTCTACTGATCCAAATACGAGTAGGAAACCAAAAACTAGGAACAAGTTGGTCTGCCAGATCAAAAGCATTACAAGACTCACCAAGGTGGTGCTAACCATCATGACACCTACTTCAGCAATGCCTGCAACAATGATATGAATTTCACAAAAAGATAGATTAAATATGGTGTCGAGTATTATAGTACTAGCCATGTTAGCTGTATGTTGACCTACCTAATTTGTCCCTTTAAGCTATGCGATAACATAATTTTCATGTAAGCCAGCAATTGAATGCTTTTATATGAATGCAGAAAATGCATTTGAGCATAGAAATGGAATTTGATAAATTATTTTTATCTAAAAATCAAGAGAAAAAGTGATTTCAAGTCAATCCATAGTGCGGGCATATGGTTTATTATTACTGGCATCAGAAAATACTAAATAAACCATTCAGGAACTATGTTCAAGTGGTGTTTTAACACAAAGGGAATAAACAGTGTGATTCTATCATAGTGATGTATTTTATCCTACTGTGTTCAAAAGCACCCACGCCATTTAATTTTGGACTGTAGTGAAAAAGTTTTATTCACATAACAATACCAATGCAGTTATTTAATTTTTTAACACTTCGAATTGTAATCATGACCAACTTCGAACATAGATGGCAAACCTAGGATAAGAAATAGTCAGTAAATTATTCTACAAAGTACTTCCAGAATCCATTCAAGGGTCGCTTTTGAACCAGAAAAGAGAAAACAACACTTCGAGAAGATTGAGAGGTGGGATACTTTACCATATGCATTTGCAATACTAGTGGTGCTTTGGAAGATGGAAACAACTACTATGCACATGATCAACAGAAAATAGTTGATTACAGGGATGTATATTTGACCCATAAACCTCTTTGAGGTATGAATAATCTTGAGCCTTGGAAAGCAGCCTAAAGCCATGGATTGCTTTACACATGAAAATGTAGCAGATATCATAGCTTGGCTGGCAATCATAGCAGCAAGTGTGGCTATCACAAACACTGGCCAGAACAGACTCTCTGTATTACACAAGGAAGAAACAGCAGGTGCCAAAATGATTACAGTAGAATATGCACCTCTTCATTATAATTTGAAGGACAATACTTTTATGTACTAGCACACTTGCAGTTATATCAACCAACATCACCTGGAACAGATTCATAGAATATTCTTGAATGAGCATAAGGGTGCTTCATCAGATAAGCAGCTTGGCCCATATAAGCAAGGAGGAGACAGGGAAATACCACAAAAGAAAAGGCAATCTGTATGAGCAATGAAATGAAACTTAAACTACTCATACAAGGATTAACATACTTATCTTATGGGTTAAATCTTCAAGAAAGAAATTGATGAATCACAAACCTGAATTGATCGCACAGAAAAGTGACCCAGATCGGCAAACATTGCCTCAGCACCTGCAAAAGAAAACAAAAGATAGATACAAGCTACTGGTTCCTTTTAGCCCCCAGGTGAAAGGCTTATTTCAACGTATCACAATTTTCTCATTATCATGGAAAAGATCATATTAAATTTAGAGTATTAGAATAACTTCTAGGTCATTCACATTTTGTGGTGTATCCTAGCAAATCTGTGGTATGTGCATCATACCAAAACACATATCAAGAATCGTATCATCAGGCATCAGCAAACTCAATACCAAGTATATCATCTTTGAAACAAAGAAAAAAGCTTCATTGCTTTGTCATAGAGAGGCAATGTGATGTGGTACAAATTAAGTCAAACTAACAATTATTATTTTTGAGACATTTTCCTTTTAGCAAAAACTTTTCACATGTTGACCACCGTCTTAAGGTGTGATGGTTATCAAATCATCATCCTTTTCACTGTGCATAAGCGCAAGAGTGAGAGGAAAGAGTAGGATAGTTTCAGCAAGTCTTTCTTGTATCTTCTATGCTATTGCATATTCTACTAGCATCTAAAATTAACCACCTAAATTATTATAATCATCTCATCTCCTGGCTCACAATTCTCAACCTTTAAGGGAAAAAACAAAAGTCTAAAATAAGGGCACTAAGTGATTATACGATGGAGATGAGAGAAGCAACGGTCATAATCGGGGGCTATAAGAAAGGTCAAACCCACACTGCAAAGCCAATCAACCAAGATCAAGAGAAATACGTACCTGTAATGCACAAAACACAACCTCCAAGAGATGACCATGCAGTTTTGGTGTTCTTCATAAAGAAATAATAGATATAAGCTGGGTTGAAGGCTCTCAGAACACTGATGTCATGCTTGAATATGTTGTATATTCCAATCAAAGCCAGCGAAGAGAACCATAAAGCAAGCGCAGGAGCAAACATGAAACCCACTTTACCAGTTCCAAACTGCTGTATGCTGAACAAAGCCACAAGGACTACGATTGAAACAATAACCACCTCCTCTGCAAGTAATAAGAAGGGAATAAAGAACTAAGCTTTGTTGTTGAGATACCAGCACTGTCTGTTGCTCATAGTTACACACCACAAGACAGCATTCTTAAGGAAACCAAAGCGTCAGTTGTTAAAAAGTCAAAATGCCAATTTAACAAGCAAAAATTTGACTCCTCAGAAAAAGATAATTTACTAAAGTATGTTTTTAGGCAGAACCATCTCTGACCTACTGAGGTCAAAGCCTACCAGACTCACTGGTTGAGAATCTCGGAAAGACTTTGGCCTCAAGAGATTTGCTCCAGAAATGTATAGATTAATCTTTCATTCCTTTGGATTATCTCAAATAGGGAGATCTATCTAACCAGCCCTTAACAAAAGGCCACTGGTTTATTTCTTTGAAGATATGTCAAGACTTTGACCACAGTAGCTTATAGCCCTATATTCCTAAGGAAATAATAGAAGAAGGAAGCAGGCAGCACGAGAACCTCCATATAAATAAAACCTCTACAATTAAAAGATGAAATTGAAAGATGAATTGGAATCTTAGTACTATTTACACTCCTAAATTGTGTATTTATTCATCTCTGCTTTCATTCTTTGTTGGTTGGTTTTCGTTTTTATCCAACTGAAGAAAAGCAAGATTCTTATAGAGAAGTGGAAAATATACTCACTTGTATCAAATCCATTAATTTGACCTTGCAAACCACTTATGGCAGACATCACTGTGTCAGAGACAAAGAAGCATCAAAGTCCCAGTTAAGTTGCAACACAGGCAAATTTTTTCCAAACATCAGCTTAAAAATAGAACAGAAAATGTTAAACAAATAATAAGAAGTTCATGAAATTGATGTTCTAGTAAAAATGCAAAGCCAATTAATGAAATTAACAAAGTCCAGCCCCAGCCTTTGATGGACCACAGCTGCAAGCCCCCATGATGGCACCAAATACACTTAGTTCATGCTATATAAAATGAAAAACTTGTTTCAGTTAAGGAGGCAGGTTATTGTGTAATACTGGCACTTTGCATGATATGAGGAAATTAATTAATTTATCAGAATGCTGATAAACCGGATATAAATACTAAACATTTCCTTTCAATTAGATGGGGATCTTATTTCAGTATACACAAGAAGATTGATCCCATAGGAAACACATTAGCTTGGAACAGATGACGCTAACTAAATAATGAATGCAAATAGTAATCTCACTGGTAATCAGGATATCCATAGCCTCTTGATAAATAATCATGTGACTGCCATTCCATAGCAAATTAATGGGTTAAAAGTACTCTCTGAGCTACCCAATCTTCACATTGTAATGTTCAGAGCTGATGATATGATCTTTGAACATTCAGCAGATTTAAAACAGAGTCAAGTACATCAAGGTCGCTTCTTTTGGAGTTTGTCACTGCGACTTCACTTAATGAAGATAGCATGTTTATGTACCTGATATTGCTGGGGTCAGAATACCATCTCCAATAATCATGGAAGTCCCCATCAGAACCAACAGCAGCAGAAGGGTTTTCAGAGATGACTTTCTTTCCAGTGTTTCCTTTACGGTCAAAGCCCTTGCCAGCTCTGGAGTGGGTAGTTTAAGCTTAAAGCTAGAGATAAGCTCATCAGCTTGCTGACGATTTGGAAGAAGACTCACATTTGCGTACCTACAAATCAGCGAGTACAGTGCAAATGTTCCACCTACAATTAAGTTCATTAAATGCACAAAGAGTTGGATTTATAATAATGACAAATAAGTCAAAGTGAAGACTTGACAATGAAATTGCAAATTCATTACCTTCTCCATTATCATTTGCCTTGAGGACTATAAAAACATACTTTGCCAAGGGTATAATTGCTATTGTGTACATCACTAATGATAAGGCGCCCAAAATATCAATTTCTGACTCAATCGGAACCTTACTGAACACATCAGAGAAAACATATAGAGGACTTGTTCCCATATCACCATATACCACACCAAGAGTCTGAAATGCTAGTGCCAGTGTGGTCCAAAAGGAAGGATCCTGATTCACGCAAGTGCTAAAGATTAAAAAAGAGAGATGCCTTTGTATTCACCATTATATGGTCAAAAGGAGTCGCTGTCGGAAGTGGTGTAATGTGCATTCAAATTCTCCATGATTTACATTTCAATTCTACAGTTATAAGTACACTACAATACAGTTCTTCGATCTTCAGCTACTTCCAAATAAATGGATAATTCTAAATGTAAAGTAATAAGAGTTTGATGTGCTCTACCAAGTTAATCATTTAACCATTCATCTTTCCATCTTACTCAGCTATTAAGTGTGCAATAATACTCCCAAGCTCTGAGGTTCTAGCTGTTTTTCTTCCCCGTTTTGATATTTGGTTGGTTCTTTTCCCCTTTTACACACTTTGAATGCGGAAAGGATAATTCTAGCGCAGCATTTTAATGTAATTTTTATCTCTCATAAACTTTTCCAATACAAATGGCAATGAACTAATGATTTAACAACAAACAAGTTTGGTGTTTTATTCAAGACCACAGTCCTGGATGTAGAGTTTCACCTCAAATACATAGGCTCAAAAATTTCAACCCCTATGTTGGTCTTTGAATATCGATTCATTTCTCGTTAGTCACTGGAGCATGCATAGTCAAAAAAGCTATCATAAAGTCAAGGACTTGGAAGAAACTACCTTGGAGTGGTGATCGTGTTTCCCAAAAATCTCCATGGCCTCTACATCAAGTGAGTCAACTCTCTTGGGCTTCTTCACAAGCCTTCTTCGAATTGATCTCAATCCTTCATTCTCATTTTCCTTCGTCCACGGAGTAACCTCCCACTCCACTTCCGTCCCATCGACCCACCTAGATCCGGTGCTTCCACCGCTGCTGCTACTAGCCAACAATCTCACACTGCTCTCTTCAATTTTATCCACTCCCATTCTTCAGAGAACAAAGAACCGTGAGAAAAGGGGGGGGGGGGGGAACCACTGGCCCAAAAACTTAGATTCGGCTCAAAGTCTCCAAGCTTTGACTCTAAGTCTAGTGCAGTATCAGCTCTTGAAAGTGTGAAACGGTATCAGTAAATTTCGATCGTTTTTGAGAAAAAATCTCATCCTATTGCTAAATCTTCGACCAATTGTAGGATTTGTGAAGCAGGAATAGAAGAAAGTTTGAATTGGCTGCAAAAGACAAGGACAAAGCACGAAGCACTTCAATCACGAATGAGTAATGCCCAATGATAGATTTTTTTTGAAAAAAGAGATAAAATTATTATTGATTTACTTGGAAGGGAATCTGGCGGACCCGCAACATGATAATTTAGACAAATAATGAGAAAAAAGACAAGGTCGTTGATGTGGACCAGGAAGAGGGACACCATACTGGAGCAGGATCAGTGTCAGACTGCATGTGTCCGGGTTTTTGCAACGTGAATTCTGCACGGCATTGACCGAAAACGTAGGGGTGCTATTGGTACCGCATAAGATAAAAACAAAAGATAAGAGTCAAATAAACTGCTTTCCGTATTAATTATAAGATTTTATTTATAGATTATAAATAAAATTTTATAAATAGGATCAGATATAGTATTTTAAAACTCAACCTGAGTTTTCTTTTTCTGTCAAATTTACTATATTTTTTTAAAAAATATTTTTATTAATTATAGAACATTTTCACCAAGAGATAGTCTTAATATGTATGATTAAATAGGATAATTAGGAAAAATCAATATACATTTGTTATAAATAATCAATTTAGTGAATTTTTTTAATCTCCTCAAATTAGTTATCTATCTCTTATATTAAAAATTATATTTAGTAATTTATACTCCTTCTGGTTCTCTTTATCAGAACATAAAATTTTAATTGCCTTGGTCCTTTTATAAGATCTCAATTATGATTGTCTGAACGTTTAGTGTGTTTTTACCATTTTTGTCCCTAATTAATTTTATATATTACATTAATTAAAAGGTTGGTAACTCGGTGTATTACATTCTCTTTCATATTCTCTCTTTTACTTACCTGTTACAAATAAGAGCGTGTTTGGAAGAAAAATTTATTTCTTACATATCTATTATTTTTAATCAATTTTAATTGTTTTGTTAAATCTTATAATTCGATTGTGAGGTTTTTATAAAAAGGATCAAAAAGAGTACATATTAAAAAATTAGTTAAATCAATTATTGATAATAAATATTAGTTTGGTTTTCTCAAGTATTTTTAATCATATATATTATAATTATCTCATGATGCAAAATCTTTTTTATATGTGCAATTAATGAAAATACTTTAAAAAATTATAAATTTTAAAAATAAAGTAAATTAAAATTTTATATTCGAACTTTTTTATCTATTTTTTTTATTTAGAGATCGGAGGTAGTATTCCCTGAAAAGTTTTACAACAAGTGAGAATATACATTGACAAATTTTGACAAAAGAAATGGCAATATGTTATAAGACTTTTAAGTAACTGTATACTTTCAACCTCATAATAATTTTTTCAGAGAAATTAAATAGAAAGAAATCTAAAAAATTTATATGCATCAGTTACATTTACGTATTTGCAAGTTAAACTTATATATTTGCAAAATAAATATAATGACTTATATTTACATATGAAATTTTCATATTTATTAATAATTACATCATTTACAAATTAAACTTATAAAAGTGATAAAAAAATTGAATTTTTTCGAACCTTTGTAATTTTTTCTAATACTTATAATGACCGATAAAGGTTCATTCCTACGTCTTATTTCTTAACTGTCCAATCCAAATTTAATAGGAAGACTTCATTATAGTTATGACCTATATATATATATATATATATATATAATATTAAATTTTAACTATTTAAACTTATTTACATATTTCTAATTGATATTCTAAGAGCCAATGTAAATTAGCTCAGCTAGTAAACAATGTGATTAAATTTCGTTGTTGATGCATGGACCTCATTTATAAGCAGATAATGTAAATATTGCAGTTAAGGTATATATTAAAGAATCAGATAAATTCATTTTGTTAGAAGCAATCTCTACTTTAAAAACACCCTTAATAACATATTGTGATGAGTAAATAAAAAAGTTTGCAATTTTACTTTCATTATTTCATAATAAGTGATGAAAATTTAGTTGCCAATTATGGGACGATATAAATTACAAATTACTCTTTTGATTCTAAATATAAGACTCATTTAGGACTGAAAGAGTATGATACATTAGGCCTTTAGATATAACCCAAAAGCTAGCTTATAAGTAGGAAGTACCTAAATGATATTTAAACCCTGTGGGTGTCAGGACTTCAGGCAATATGAAACTTATCATCCCACTGCTCTTCATCCTCTCTTGGCGCTCGCATTCCGTGCTCAGCACCCAAAACGTTGCGCGTTTTGAGTGGTGAGCACTTTATTTTTTTTTGACTTTATTTTTGCTAAAAAAATTTATATTACCTCAAATTATTAATATAAAAATTAGTTTGAAATTTAATTTAATCTTAAATATAAGGTCCTAATCTACTTTGACTCTCATATATATCTATTTTTTTAAAAATAGTCCTTGTAATAATTAGACATGTTAAAGATTTAATTAATTGGTGGTTCTAATTAAAACATATGATTAGTAAAAGGTATTTTAGAGAAAATATTATCTATTTATTACAAATAACTAATTTAGATAATTTTTTAATATATTTGAATTAGTTGAACTAACTCTTATATTAAAAACCAGAGGAAGTATGCATTAAAATTATTTTGGATTAAAATTTATCTAGTACTCTAAATATTTTTTTAGGTGTTTTCAATACCTTAAAGTATTTTATGATTCATTTAATACCTTAAAATATTTTTTTCACATGCATTTAATGTCTTAAAAAATTTTTTATTTTGTGATATTGTATCACAAAATATTTTAGAATGTTAAAAAAATATTTAAAGATACTAGATAAATCATAGAAAACTCTAGAATACTAGACCTTGAAATATGTTTTTAGTGTCCGGTCATAAAGTATTTTAGAATGATGAACGCATATCAAAAAATATTTTAGGATACTAGATGAACCACAAGATACTTTGAAATATAGGATTCTTAAATATTTTTCAAATGCGTTATCATAAAATACTTTAAAACACTAAATACACATGAGAAAATATTTTAGGATATCATAAAATACTTTAAAATATTAAATTTATCTAAAAAATATTTCAGAGTATTAGATAAACCTTAACTAAAATAATTTTAATACATATATTTTTTTGTAGTGAAAAAAATTTAAAAGAAATAAAGGTCTCTCATTATACTACTCAGCACTCAAAACGTCCACATTTTGAGTGCTGAGCAATCCGTGCTCATTAAGATGATGAGCACGGAATGCGGATCCCTCTCCTCTATAGTCAAGACTCTGATACCATATCAAGCTCTTAGGTCCAACCTAAAAATTAGCTTATAAGTAGAAGGTACTCAAAGGATATTTAAATCTTATGGGCGTTAGGACTTCAGGCGATGTGAGACTTATCACCTCACCATGAGCTAGCTTTTAAGTTGGACCTAAAAGCCCGATGTGGTATCAGAGCCTTGATTGCGGGAGGGGGTGAAGAGCGGTGATGATAAGTCTCACTGCCTGAAGCCCTGACGCCCACAATGTTTAAATATCTTTTGGATACCTCCTACTTATGAGTTAGCTTTTGGATTGGACCTAAAGCTGAATGTATGTAATCAGGACATTTTTTATTTTATTTCTAACTAAAGACATTGTTCCTTATAATATTGGTGGTCTTTTCATGTCATTTTCCCTCCAAAGAAAAAGAAGCAAGAAAATAATCTTTGAAAATTTTATCACTGTAAATATAACTTTTAAATTATTTAGTTTAATAGTATTAATAATAATATTAATAATTTCTATAATAAATGATGATAATTTTTGGTACAGAAAATAATAATAAAGTTTATTCGACTCATTTAATTTGTAAATATCCAGTCTCTCCTTTAAATTTTACAATAAACCACCTCAAAATGTTAAATTTATAAATATTTCTTATGGTATTAGTTTTGTTCGTGCAAATAACTTAAAATTTAAGAACTTTATCTGCATATAATTTAAAATTTAAAGGAGTTATATGCTTACAAAAATAAAGTTTAGCTAGTATAAAACTGATAATTTGGGGTGATGTGCATAGGCTTGAAAGTTTAGGGAGATCTCTTATTAAGTTTTAAAGGTTAAAAATTTTATATAATTTATCCTTAATTCAATAATAAAAATATATGCAATGTTATATTTGTAATATTTTGAAATAACAAATGATAAACAGAACCTAAATAAAAACTGAATGTCAATTGTCAGTCAGAGAAGTTGAATAACATAATTAAAAGCAAAAAATATATATTAAATAGAGATGATTGAAGTTAGTTTAATCTATTTTTATTTATAAATTATTCATTATTAATATTAGTTTCAAAATGCATGCAAGGAAATTACAAAAGCACGCCAACAGAAGCCTGACGAGCACAAGTCTTGGGCATATGAGCCATCGCTTCCTTCCTTTCTCTCTCAGAAATTTGAAAATACACAAAGCTATCTCTGAGATTGGCTCGAACCATTTGCTTCTCTTCCACTGTTTTAAGACTTCTGCGAATTCTCACCATCGATCGGATGTTTTATGCTTATTTTTGCCATCTCTTCCATAGGCTGTTGCTGATTCTCGACGATGGCCCATGTGTATTTTGGGAATTTGGGCGCTGATTTTACTAGTCAGGATCTTCGGAACGAATTGGGTCCGTATCTTACTCTTAAGAGGTAATCCAGTTAGATTTTACTGTTCTTGCTCATTTCTTGCCAAAGAAACCCAAGTTTCTTGGAAAATTTTTAATTCTCCGTATAATTCGATTACGATATTTGCGTGTTTGTGAAGGAAAGATATAATTAAAGATCATAGTTCCACCATGCTGCTATTACATTGTCATTTGCATTTTTCTCTGTATCAGGCGTTGAACTTTGTCTTTATGAAGGACTTGGTTCTGTTAATGTCTGAATCTGATTGATACCTTCAATGCATAGTGTGACTATCTCCGGGATACTGAAAAACCAAGGGCATTCTCCGCTATTGCAAGGTTTTGTGATCTGAGGGATGCACTTAATGCCGTTTGTAATTTGAACGGTCAGTACTCAGTATATCAGTTATCTCTGTATAGAGTTACAGAATTTTTCTTATGTCATAGTAAATTCGTAGGGTTTCCTCTTTACTCTGTCCTTATTTATAGAGTTTGTCTCAAGATTGATACGAATACTGAGTTTCATGCAGGCAAAAATGGTTGGCATGTAAGGCATCATTGGCCCCTTGAGCATAGAAGCAGTTCAAACGAGAGGCATGACAAGCGCAGGTTGGTTTGCTGTATAGGCCATATGATGATATAGTAATTAAAACAATTAAGCATTTCAAATACTTATAGGCTTATAGCTGCGTCATCAATAATTGAAGCCTCGACAGTAAATAAAATAATAAAGACGTTAGCTAGGTTCGTAAATTGCATTGCAGAGCATGAATTTACTTCTAATTATGCTTTATGAGTAGTTGCTGAGATGTAATGTCTACGAACTGTTTGCTGAAAGGTTACTGATAACTTCCCCTCTTTAAAGAATTGATGATTTGCCTTAAATTTAATGTTGATTCTTCTTTAAATCCCCATAAGGTTGGCATCGATCTGATTTGGTTGTGGTAATCTCTTTGTTTTGTTTTGCAAATTTTGGGAAGTTAGCACTTATACTACCAGTCCGTAATTTGTTGTCTTATTCTTTCACCGATGGCTTCGTTGAAAATGTGGAACTATAACTATAGCATTGTCTTACGTTACTCTAGTTTTTAGGATCCTAAGAGCTCCAGTATCTTCTTTCTTATGGTTTCATATCCTCTGTAAAGTTGGTGAAATCTAATTTGCTAGCAAATAGGGTCTGATGACAAACACAGATCTGAAATAATAAATAGTAGTAATTCTTTGCTCAGTTTTTATTGTATGATCAATTTGAAAGAGCCAATACCTAAAATTATTGAATTTGCTTGATTTTGCTACAGAACCCCCCGGAGAAGATCTCCAGTACGAGGAAGTACACCTCAGAGCAGCGGCAGCCACAGGTTGAGCAGATCACCTTCTGGGAGAAGATCTCCGGTACGACGGAAAAGAACACTTAAGCGCAGACGCAGCCACAGGTTCAGCAGGTCTCCTTCATATCATCGTTGTCCTCGCCATGACTGAATACTGATCAGTTGCAGCCAATGATGATTAGGTTGAGTTCTTGTTAATATAGTTTTTGCATGAGAATACATGTTTTGATTCATCTACTGACCCGTTATTTTGTTATGTACATGAGACACCATTCTTTGTTCTCTCGCGATTAAGCAATGAGGCAATGTACTTACCGGGCAACGGAATCCATTCTAGAAGTGCATATATGCATCCATACATACGTCTTTTATTCATTACTACATCCAACTAATTTATAAATGTTAACAAAATTAATTTAATTATTTATGATAAATGGATATCTTTTTTTTTTAAATACTCATATTAATTATATATATTGAAACTATCCCTTCATAGATATTACTTGACATATGCAATTTCGATGAGAATTATTTGGGAGTAAAATAGATAAATATCGAAGACAAAGTATATTAAAATTTTATATTTATAATCAATTTGAATCTCCGACTAACTTTGATATTAAAAACCAGAGGTCTTTAGATTTTTTTTTAAAGTTTTTTTTGCACTTCCTACAAAAAACATTATCTTATGTAAGATTGGTCTCATATATAAGCAATATTTTGTGTTTTATTTCAATTAATTAGATATTTTTTTCTCACTCATTATCTCTCATATCTTTTTCATTCATTATCTTTTTCTCACCCAACATTTTCGTAAGTAAGGGTATATTTCAAATAAAATTATAACTTTTACACATTTAAATTTTAACCAATATTTCGCTTCAAGTGAGTTTTGATTAGTTGGTGTCAAGAGTGCGCATAGATCAAATCAGACTAGGTTAATCATGAGAGTGAATACTCTAACAACTTTTCATTTTTGTCTTAATTACATATACCTTCTCTTGATTTTGAAAACTCGAATAAGTCTTCCTTAAACTTAAAATATATATTACACAAATTTTTCTTATATATTTGAAATTATATTTTTATCCATCGTACTGTTAGTTGATTATTGAATTTGACCATTAAATTTTTTTGGCCAAAATACCCTTATTTAACATAAGAACTATTTTAATATTTATATTTGCCAAAAAAAAACATTTATACAATAAAAAATAATTATAATATATATTTTCAAATTTTCTAATATGTTATGAAATTTATTAATTTTCATGTTATTATGAAATTTTATAATTTAAATTTTTGTCACATTTATAAAAAAATTATTTATTTTAATTACTAATTCTACCTCCATTTCTTAATATAGAAGCTAATTGACTAATTTGAGTAGATTAAAAAAATTAGTTAAGTTAGTTGTTTGTAATAAATAGGTATTATATTTTTTAAAATATCCTTACTAATTAAATATCATTTCATGAAATATTTAGAAAGTGTTTGGATCTTCATGTGGAGTGAAAAACACACTTGGGTCATTATGCAATGTGCAGTGCAGGGTTATTTAGGGAGGAGTACTTGTTTGGAATAGCTTTTGTGCAAGTGAACTTTTTAGTTTTGCAGTGGGGTTGTTTGGATAAAATCAAATCATGATTTGGAGAATAGTTTCTGGAGAATAGATTTTTAGGAAAATAAATTTTGTGAAAAAGTGATTCTGAGAAGTGAGAGTGTTTAGATAAGTATTATTAGAAGCACTTTTTATATGTACAAATTACTAAAAAAAACATAAGTTAATATAATAATTACATAAAAGATAAATTTTATGATACATTTTAATTTGAAGGAATAAAATCGTTAATAATATTTTTTTACCAACATAATTAATAATACATAAGATAATATAATTAATAATTAATTAATATGTGTATATATTTATAAAATATAAGATTAAATATGTTTATAAAAAAAATAATTGAGAGGTGTTAAAGTCATATTATCGTTGAGATATACTCTGACAGGCACAATCATACTCTCTAATTTAAGCCAGAAGCAAAATGGATTCAGAGGGTGTTTAGATGTAAATCAAACCATGATTTTAAAAGTGCTTTTACGGTTTACAAAGTAAATATGTAGAGAAATTTGTTTCGTTTTGTGAAAAGAAGCACTTTTAAGCATTCCCAAACACCCCCTCAATTATACTGAAACCATGGTTTTGGCCTGAAACTGTGTTTTGTTAATTTTTCTCCCTGTTTGGCAAATTTGAGACCCAAACCATGGTTTCATCATATTGCTAAACACTCCCTGTGTGGGATAGTGAAAACTATTTTATGTTACTTTTAGAGAAAAAGCACATTTCTATAGAGACGATGTACAAGAGGGAAAAAGATAAAGGCTCTGTTTGGATAGCACCCCAAACCATGGTTTGGGGAAAATGCTACCCAAACAGCCTCTCCAAAAACCAAAACCATGGTTTTGGGTCAAAACCATGGTTTTGACTCCAAAACCATGGTTTTGGAAAAAGCAAAATTTTTTGCTTTTGGAGAAAAAAGGGAGAGTGTGAGGACCTATATGATATGTATCTTATTATTTTTTTATAAACATATTTTTTTATAAATATATTTAATCTTATTTTATAAATATATATAGACATTAATTATTTATTAATTATATTATCTTATGTATTATTAATTATGTTGGTAAAAAACATATTATTAACAATTTTATTTCTTCAAATTAAAATATATCATAAAATCTATTTTTTCTGTAATTATCATATTAACTTATGTCTTTTTTTAGTAATTTGTATATATAAAAAGTGCTTCTGATAACAACTATCCAAACACTCTCACTTCTTAGAATCACTTTTTTACAAAATCTATTCTTCACAGAATCTATTTTTTCCAGAATCTATTCTCCAGAATCACTTTTCCAAACCACGGTTTGGTTTCATCCAAACACACCCAAAATGGGATTCGTCTTTGCTCTATAAAAAATAAAAAGATAGAATTTCTCTTTAAAAAACCCCAACAATTTGATATTTACAAGGGAAAAAAAACTAATAAAATTTAATGAGAGTCCGCTACAAACCCAATTGTTTTTTAATATTTATAATGTTTCTAATAATAAATAAATAATTCTTTTTTTTATACTTTTAATGTGTCTTAAATTTGTCAAATTATATACATATAATATATATGAATACATGTGCTTAATAAAACTCAAGTATTGAAAATTTTTAGTATTTCATTATTTTCAAATTTTTCTCATAATAAATTAACTATGTTTATTTTTTATATTTTCATTTTAATATTTCTTCTAAAATTATTTCACTATAATAAATTTATATCCTTTTCAGTTATTTTATATTTAAACCTTTTTTATTAATCATTTAAACAAGTTTTAACTTTTTAATTTACATAAATTATATTACACTAACTTCTATTTTAATTTACGTTTATAAAAGTCAAATAGAATAAAAGTCAGTTTTTTTACTGTCAATCCAAACACACCCTAAATATATATAACTACTATAAGGATTACGTTGGAAAAAATGAATAATTATGAGAAATAAAGTGAATTGGGATTTTATATTTAAAATTAAATTAAAAGTCAAGCAAGATATTATATTAATAATATGAGATAGTAGTTAATGAAATTTCTATTGTGTTGGCCATTTTAGCCATAGATGAGAAAACAATTTCTTTTCCATAGTTTTAAGGATGGAAACCGCGAAACAATGTTATAACGGCATCTGAATTTTCTTTTTTTCTTTTTTTTGGTTTTTTGTTGTTTTTGGGGGCGAGGGGGGAGCTTCGTACCTCTTTGGTGTCACCATTCTTTATCGCTGCACCTGCACTCCACTTCATGGCTGTAGCCATTGTTTTTCTCTGGAGGTTTGCAAACGAGTATTAAAAACAGATTTGGGATTTGGGATGCTCTGTTTGGGTTGGCGGTGACTTGTAAGCTGTTTATGGAGTTTAAGAACGATTGAGCTGTAATTGTAGTGTTTAGATTGACGATAGCACAAACTAACTTTTGTATAAAAAGTCATAATAAGCTATAAGTTTATGACATTTGAAAAGTGAAGAGAGAAGAAGTTAAAAAAGGAGCTGAATTTTATCTTTAAGAAATTTACTGGTTCTTCCGGTTCTTATTATAAGTTTCAAATAATTAATTTACAAATAACATAGAATTAGATAGAATTAATTGAAAGTAATAAATATGTTATAAATATGTTTTTGATTTCAAATATATGTCCTTATAATAAATGATAAAAAAAAATGTATTGAAAAATGTAACTAGAGAGTATACCATACGAGAGAGAATAAATTATATATATTATTTAATAAAATTCATATCATTTTTGTTCATTTTACAACTAAATTTACTTTTTCAATAATAACACAAATAATTTCACTTTTAGAAACTGACTTATTTACAAAAAGTCTATCGAAATATAAATCATATTACCTAATTTAACTTTTTTAAAACTAAAATAAAAATAAATTATTTTTTCCACTATCAATCTAAACGGGTCCTACAGGTTAAAATATAGATTTTCATTAAAAATATATTTTTATAATTTTTTTTAAAAAAAGTCTTAACAGACTTAATGGTTTGGATTAAAAAGTATCTTTAAAGTTTTTATAATTAAAACAAAATAAAAGGATGGTCAGACCGTATTTTACTCCAAGATTTTTTTTTGGGCACAAAAGATAGTAGCTGAAAACAAATTAGACCAATAGGGATTGAGATCCCAAAGCCTCTTTATCTATCAGTGCCCTCATGTGTTGAGGAGCAATGTCAAGAGGTACAATAGTTGTAACTGTTTGCTAGCCCATCAGCAGTTTGGTTGCGTTCTTTTTGAACAAATTGAACCTTGATGTCCACCTCAGAGCCAGGAGCCTTTTAATTTCCAGTACAGTAGTGCTACAAGTGACCCTTACACCTTTATCTCCAAGGATGGAGTCAATGAGTTTTTTACAAAAGTGGCTCTGCAATAGAGAGAGGAAATCCAGAAGATACTAATTGGCTCACCGCTCCCATCACCGGCCTTGCGCGTGTGTTATCAATTTTTAATTTGCTGTTTATATGTTTTAAATTATTTAAGTTTGGTATGTCAGCATCGTTAACTACAGTTGAATTACCGGTACTAAGTACTAACAGAATCGAGATTCAATGAATAATTGTATTAATAAAGTAAAATTAATTAAGAAAAAAGGTATAGATATCAAATAAAAAATTGAGAAAAAGTATAATAAAATAAAATTTAAGGAATATAAAATTGATAGTTTGTGATTATCTGCACGGACTTCATTAAAAGTTTTGGGGATCTCTTATTAAATTTTGTAAGTTGAAGAGAGATTATGCATGATCCTTAGTTAAGGAAAAGTTTACGTAATTTAGCCTTAATATAATAATAAAATATGCCAATGTTAATATTTTGAAATAAACTAAATGATTAACAGAACCTAAATAAAAACTGAATGTCAATTGCTAGAGAAGTTGAATAACATGCTTCAAAGCAAAAATATACTACCTCCGATCTTTAATATAAGACCTCGTTTGACTTTTATTTTGGTCCTAAATATAATACTCCAATTCACTTTGTCTCTCATATTTATATATTTTTTTCCAAGATAGTCTTTCTAATAATAATAGTTTTAGCCAATACACTTGATTAGTAAAAATATTTTAGGAAAGACAGTATTTATTTATTATAAATGACTAACTTAATTTCTTTCTTTAATTTTCTCAAATTAGTCAACTAGCTCTTATAAATAGAATCGGAGGTAGTATTAAATAGAGATGATTAAAGTTAATTTAATCTTCTTGGCCAAAAAAGGTTAATTTAATCTTCTTGGCCCAAAAAAATGTTTGTTTTAATCTAATTTATTTTAATATTAATTTCAAAATGAATGTAAAGAAACTATTAAAGCGCGCCAACAAAAAGCTTTGCGAGTTACCAGTCTTGAGTATATTAGGCCTCGCTTTCTTTCTCTCTCAAAGTTTTCAAAATACGCAAAGCAATCTCTGAGATTCCTCGAACCATTTGCTTCCCTTCCATTGTTTAAGTTCTGCGAATTCTCGCTATCTGATCGGACGTTTTGGTTCTTATTTTCGCCATCTCTTCAGTAGGTTGATGCTGGTTCTCGACAATGTATGCCGAAGTGTACGTTGGGAATTTGGGTTTTACTGATTTGGATCTTCCGAATGAAATGCGTCTGTATCCTTCTTATAGGAGGTAATCCAGTTAGATTTTACTTTTCTTTGCACATTCTTGCCAAAGAAACCAAGTTTCTTGGACAGATTTTTTTAATTCTTTCTATAATTCGATTACTATATTTGCGTGTTTGTGAAGGAAAGATTTAATTAAACATCATAATTCCACCATTCTGCTATTATTGTCATTTGCGTTTTTCTATATCTGCCGAGTTGTTGAACTCTGCATCTTTCTGAGGCACTTAATTCTGCTAATGTTTGACTAATTGATACCTTCAATACAGTTGCCACTGGGTTTCTGAAACTAAAAGCCGACGGACATTCTACGCTATTGTAAGGTTTCGAGACCTGAGGGATGCAGTTAATGCAGTTCATGATTTGAACGGTCAGTACTCAATATATCAGTTATTACTGTGTATACGTTATGGCATTTTTCTTTTGTCGTAGTAAATTCATACTTGTTTCTTCTTTACTCTATCCTCATTTACAATATGTCTCAAGATTGATACGAATGTTGAACGCCATACAGGTAGAAATGGTTGGCATGTAAAACATCATAATCCCGACAGTAGATGTTACAGGTGTGGTAAATCTGGTCATTTAGCTCGAGACTGTCCAGAGGTCAGAGGAAGATGGAGGATTCGTTGCCGCCTTGAGCATATCGGAATTACTCCAGGCTATAGGCATGAGCCCCGCAGGTTTGTTTGCTCTGTAGGCCATGTGATGAGAAAGTAATTAACACAATTAAGCATTTCAAGTAGTTATAGGGTTATAGCTGTTTCATCAAATATTGAACCCGAGAGTAAATGAAATAATAAAGATGATAGGTTCATAGATTGCAGAGCATGAATTCACTCGTAAATTGTGTTTTATGACTCGAGGCTGATGTATAATGTTTGCGAACTGTTTGCTGAAAAGATTACTGATAAGTTCCCTCTTTGAAGAATTGATAATTTGCCTTAAATTTAGTGTTGATTCTTCATTAAATCACCATAAGGTTGGCATCTGATTTGGTTGTGGTAATCACTTTGTTTTGTTTTGCGAAGTTTGGGGAGTCACGGCCATTCTGGAATTTGTTGTCTTCTCCTTTCACTGATGGCTTCGTTGAAAATGTGGAATTATAATTGCGGCATTCTCTTACGTTACTCCATTTTTTAGGATCACCGAAGGCCTGATTCAGTGTATTCTTTCTTATGCTTTCATATTCTCTGTAAACTTGGTGAAATCTAATTTGCTGGCAAATGGGACTGATGAGAAACATATAAAACTGAAATAATAAACAGTAGTGATTCTTTGCTCAGTTATTATAATTAGCGTGGATGATCTGTTTGAAAGAGCTAATATCTAAAATTACCGCATTGAATTTGCTTATTTCTGCTACAGAACCCCTGAGGGATCTCCAGTACAACAGGGCAGAACACGTAAACGCAGGAGCAGCTATGAGATCAAAAGGTCACCTTCTTTGCATAAACGGAGAAGATCTATTTGACTGATCACTTGAGGCCAATGATTAGGCTGAATAGTTTCTTTCAATGCAATTTTTGCATGAGAATATAGGTTTTGATTCATCTACGGACCCATTATTTCGTTGTGCACATGGGACACCATCTTTTGTTCTCTCCCAAACAATAAGGCAACATACTTATCCAACAGCGAGTCGTATTTTGTTTAATGGATCGTATTGTAGAAAGTGCAGAAATAAACTTACGTTCGTACATACATATATGTCTTTTATGCACTACTTTAGAAATCTTCTATGGCAAGACAGGGCCACACAGGATTGACAGAAATGATTCTCTCTTGGGAGGTGCCTAACGGTTGCAAAGGAATATTCCTGGAAGACAAGATGTTAACATGACTGTTCTGTTGTTCGTTTGTGTAGCCTTTTAAGGCGTTATTTTCCTCAAGCTTCGGCTTGCCTTTCCATGTTAAAAAAAGAAAAAGAAATCTTCTGTTGCCGTATCTAAAAAGTTCAAATGCAAACCCCCCCCAAAAAAAAAGGGTAAAACAGGCTGGCCCTGTAATTCTACAGGCATGATAATACCTGAAAAACTTAGAATCTTGTGCGCATAAGAGCATCATTGTTTTTACTTTTATCTCTTCTCTGTAATTGTTTTTTTACTATTAAAAAGTTTCATTAAAAATTTTGTTCAAATTGCAATAAAATTTTTTTATTAGGTTATTACTTTGCATGAAAAAAAAATTTCTATATAAATGTTTGAATTGGTTATACTGAGGATATCTAGTAACTTGAGATTAATTATAGGATTACAAATTTGAACCTTTTATGATTGTTTTGCAAATTTTTGGGTCAAAAAAATATAGATAGACTACCTAAACTTGAAGATTATGTATGTATGTAGTACGCACAGATAGATAGATAAACCTATATTACAAACGTGCATGGGATTGAACTGAACCAAATGTATATAGTGATACACACAAGGGAATAGACTGACACTGAACTAAATATCACTTAGCATATTGGGAATGGTAAGACGACTAGATTCTAGCTTGATTATTGAGTTGGTGAAGTGGGTCCTCTCAAATACCTTACTTTCACAGATGTATCAGAGACCGAACTTAACAAGACAATCAACGATTGATTACATTACTAGCTAGGGAGAATGGGACCGGACTAAATTCCAACACCTGCTTCCAAGAAGCCTGAATTTACAAATCGCTGCAACTGGTCCCCCTTAAGAGCCTCAGTCAGACGACTTATGCTACTGGAACCTAACCGCCAATGGAGCCTTCACAGTTCATTCGGTGTGTCAAGCCAATCACCAATTTGATTATGAAATTCCCGGAAAATGCTGGAATTGGATCTGGAAGAGGCCTGGGGTTCAAAGGATTCACACTTTTCTTTGGCTAGCCAAGAAGAATAGACTCCTTTCTAATTCAGAGCGATTGAGAAGGAACTTGTGATTTGAGCCATATAGCAGTCGAGGACCTTGACCACATTCTTGGTTTTTGTCCCACAGTGCAGGCATGCTGGCTGCAATTAATACCCCATGACGAAACCCAGGAATTCTTCTCCAAACCTTTTGAAGACTGGCTACTTCGGAATCTCAATCCTCAATGCATGGGAACTCATTGGCAGCTCACTTTTGGCACGCTATGTTGGAAACTTTGGGACAACTGGAACAAGCGCATATTTGCCGATGATATCTTTTTCCCAGAAAACATCATTATTTTTGTCCAATCTCTTGTTATTCACACCTCTAATGCGAGGAGGCTCTTAGATGCTGTTGCTAGCTCCAACTAATTGCCTGTATGTTTAACCTGAACTTCTTGTATATATCTTAGCAATACATTCTCTTTATACTCCCAAAAAAAAAAAAAAGGAATAGACTGACGTTTTGTTTTTTTGTTTTTATCAAAAAGATAATAATTACATCACCGATTCAATTTCATCACTTTTGTTTGTCGTACACAGAGTTATCTAACTTCTCCTTGGCTGTGAATATCTTAAATTCTTGGCATTATCAAAATGAAATGGATATAATGTAATAATGACAAGAAACGGGGAAGATACCAGTTTGCGTAAATCTTGACTCAGAAGTTGGGTTTAGATAATAACGACTCTCAAATTAGCCCATTAAGTAGAGACTCAATCTGCAATCCTTTTAATAGTCAGTTGGTTCCCCATCACAGTTCTGACTAACTCAGAAATTATGATGGATTTTAAATTATTAGTTATTAAATTTATTAATATGTTTTTAACTTACCTTTGAGAAGGTCACGGAGCAAAGGTACATTACTTATGAGGCAAGAGACTCACATGTAAGCATGATTAACTCATCCATGGTTTTGATAGCTTAAGCACGACGTTTCGAGTTTGAGCTGTGTGAATGAAGAAAACATTTTTAAAACAACTACTTCTAATTAAGCCCGATCATGCTTGGATATGATCCAATCAGATTAGTTATATAAAAAGGCAGAAAATACCTTTAGGAGAACTACTAGTAATTGAACTAGACAATGCTCGAATCTAACCTAGTTAGATAGCCATATAAAAAAATTTGTTACTTGGACTTGCGTTTTCTTTTGAGCAGCATCTGTGAATTGAGGTCATGCTATAAGTAATAATTCATAATGTTTTCATTATTTAATCTACAAGTTCTTATAGTTTCAATCAATTTTGAATTAGATCCTTATAGTTTTTTTTTATTAGGTTCTTATACTTTTATTTGTTTTTAATTAGGTCGTTGCACTCACTTTTCTTTTTATTAAGTCCTTATAATTTCACTAAATTTTTAATAAGGTCCATGTAGTTTTAATTTTTATTTATTAATTAAATATAAACTTAATTAAATAGATTAATACTGAAATATAAAATATTAATAATTAAATTAAATTAATAATTAGATAATAAAAAAAGTATAATAATTCATTATTTTTAGAATATTATTCTTTATAAACTAATATTAAATAATATATACTATTTTATGTTTATAGAATAGTACTATTAGAATTTATAAAATAAAGAATAAAAAATTCAGGGACTTAATTAAAAATAAGGTAAACTTATAAAGACTTGATAAAAAGAAAAACAAATGTAAGGACCTAATTAAAAACAAGTAAAAGTATAAGGACCTGATAAAAAAGTAAAAAACTATAAGGACCTGATTTAAAATTAGTTGAAACTATAAAGACTTACAGATTAATTAATGTTTTAAATTTAAGTGTCTTCATTGAACTTACTCATCTCTTTATGATATATTCTCTCTTTTATTTGGTGTAGTGTCTGTACTCTTAATTCAATAGATAGATCAATTTAAAATATAAATTGTTTAGCAAACGTGCAGCTCGTATTAAATTCTATGCATATTTTTATTGGATCATTTTTTCAGTTTTATCTCTTTATTTCTATCTCTTATCTATGTTAGTTTTCTGTTTGAATTTAAATGTTTAATTTCTCACCTAAAATTCTCTTCAAATCAATAATGAAAAAAAGTTCCTACCAGGTTATTATGCTGCATGGGAAAAAATATATAGTTTCTATACAAGTGCTTAAATTGATTATTACTAAGAACAACTAGTAACTTGAGATTAATTATTTATTATAGAGTTATAATTTTGAACATTTCATATAATTTTGGGTTGAAAAAATATAGAACAAATATGCCTAAACTTGAAGATTTTAAAATATGGAGACATAAAAATATGCAAACATAGATTAAAATCAAACTGAACTAAACAGAAGTAAAACCAAAAAAATGAATCTGATTTTTTTTAAATACTGTAGAAGGATAGACTTAAACAAAAATAAGAATAAAATAGTGCATCCCTTATCATTGAATAATTCACACCAACCGCTTCATAAGTCAAATAATGTACAGAGTCAACGTACATGAAAATAATGACTAGATTAGGGGCCAGCGTTCAGAACTTTCAGTTTTGGGCTCGTTTGTGACGCCAATTTATGCCCAAGTCATAACCACATGCAAGGAAAAAGACCAAGTCTTTGCCTCAAATCTGATTTCTCAAGTCAACTCAAGTGTTGCCCCAAAAAAGAAGAAACAAGGGAAGATAGTCGTTTGTGTGAATCTGAACTTAGCATTAAGCTTGGTTTCTTAGAACATCATCAGAAGTTGGGTTTTGGAATTTGAAATCTGAGAGAGATATGGAGAGTGAAAACAAACAAGTTATGCAGCAGGATAAGAAGCAGAAGAAGAAGGAGCTTGAGGTCTTCGATATCCTAAAGGAAGCTGTTGGCTTAATCTTTCTTAAGAACATCAACTTCATCATCTTCACCTTCCTCTGTTCGCTTCCACTCTTCTGTTTCATGGTTTACTTCGAAACCTTCCTCCAAGAAACTCTAGCTGAAACCTCAGACATTCTCAACATACCACCTGATTACTCGCGATATTATCATCGTTCGTATCCAGACGAAATCCTTGGAAGATTCAGTAAAAATTATGTCCTTAAGCTGATTCAACTCGGATTAATCTACTTGGTGCCTCTCCATGTCTTAGATCTCTGCTCTGCAATTGTTACTATTGATTTGGCATCAAAGCTACGTTCAGGAGAGAAGCATATGAATCTCAAGGACATGTTTCAGAAATGCATTGACACAACCAACTTGGGAGGCACGTTTATAACTTCCATATTTGTGCAGTTCTTAACTAACTGTCATATGCTTGGATTACTATTTATAGTCACCATCTACTTAGTTGTGTTGAGATATGTCAGTTTCTATGGGCTATTCGCAGTAATTTGCAGTCTGGGTTTTGCAAAACTGTTAGGAATGTATTTAGAATGGAGTGCTACGTGGAACATGAGTATTGTGATCTCAGTATTGGAAGGGATTCATGGGATTGATGCGTTAGTACTTTCTGGTTATTTCAACAGAGGCTGTCAGAGGAGAGGGCTGTTTCTGATGCTTTTTTTCTTTGCCTGGGGACAATTTTTAAGGATTCCATGCCTGTACATAGGATGCTACAAAGAGGGGAATGGAATCATAGTACAGGCAGGATTGTTCTGTGTGGTGAATCTGCTGAAATGGGTGGCCTGTATGATCTATTTCCATGAGTGCAAGGAAAGGAAAGTGAAGAAGAAGGTTGATGAGGAACTGGGCAAAGACACTGAAGCTGTTCATGAATGAAAGAACTAATTGGTGGCCACAAAGTGAATGGTGCAGTTTATTTGATATAAGAACTAAGATTGGGCTACTGGCAATCAAGCTTGAGAAAGAGATTAGTAATTACTCTCATCTAGTTGAGTAAGGAGTTATATTTATCTCTATTGTTATAAATAATCTGAAATATCTATGTGTATATATATATATCATAAAACATCAGTTGTTTCTTATCAAATTTCAACCTGCTCATCCCATGAAGGCTTCAAGAGTAGTTGTGTTTGCTTTCTATCTGCCGTTCCCAGATGCATGTGGTATTGGTATGTAAAACTTTGTTTGTATGATTGGTTTAAACAATATAAACAGGCCAAACCAAATCTCTGAGTTTTTGTGTGTGTGTGTGTTTTGAATTACAAAGGTTCAAATCCATGTTTGATTTGCTGACACGTTTAAGGCTATATTTATATGTAGCTTTTTTATATACTTAAATATTAGAATAATCAAATATGACAAGTGCATGATTTTCTATAATACCATAAAAGGTGGATGATTAAACTGGTGAACCATAAATTGGTTTTGTTTTGATTACAGATATAACAGACTGCGTATAAATCTTCCCTTTGTTTAATAATTAGTTCAGTTTATCTATCATTTTATGGGAGAAGTCTACGATGAGATTCGTAAGTTTTACCACAGAACTATCTAAGTGAAAGCAAGACGAATTTGTTTTTCTCAAGAAATCAGACTGATAGATAATAAGCAGAATACAAAAATTGACTAACCACATCGTTCATAAGCCAGTAGCAAGCAAGACAGATAGCAAATCATAAGAATGCATTCTTATTTGAACAAGAAGGTGAACAATTGGCATGAAACGAGAAGGTTTATTAATAGCTCAACTAATTCCAACATCACCAATCATTTTTTCATAAAGAAACATAGGTTAGTTCATTCCAAGTATCCTCTGCATAAGTCTTACTAGCTGATGTTGAATTCGAGTCCTAAATTATTTGGTGATTCATTGATAGGCAAACCACTCTAGTAAGAAAGGGAAGGTAGCTTTCTGCAACAGTTAACATGCTCCTCCAGAATCTGGAAAATATTCTCAATTTGCTGTAGAATCGATCGCTCTCCTGGCAAACGATGGCAGGCAAAATGCCGCTGCATGAATCTGAATAGAAACGAGAGGACTTATGAATAAAGACTGTCAAAAGGTACCAATTTGAATATAAGAGAAAATGGTTGAAACAGAAGCAGACCTCAGAGTTGTAAAACTTGAGCGGCCTTACTGATTTCTGATTATCATTAGCATCTATGGGGTTCACTGGACGCTTGAAATCGACAGGAGGTCCTTCGGTTGAGCAAAGCATAAAACCAATTACCCCACTGAAAAGGAACAATAAAAGCAACATCAGCGTGGATACTCATTTTCAAGTTATTAAAACAGAGTTCTCCTGCAAGGCAGCATACAGATTGAGACAAGTCAATTTTAGAATGACCTTTTCCTAGAAGAATAGTAAAGAGTAAACTTATCACTTGGGTCCCTAAAAAATGCATTCTCCATCATCAGTACTCGAAACAAAATAACCATATCATTTTTTTTTACCAAAAAAAAAAAAAAAAACCATATCATTCTACTTCGATATCATTCTGTCATGAATTTGAATTGATGATTGGGAAGAGCTCAAGACATTACCATATTAAAAACAATTGTAGTTAAAATGATGGTAATTGAATTTTAAGGGATATATTGGTGGCTCATACATCTCTGAAGGACTCACAATAGTTCAGTCAAAACAAAAATTATAACAATACCTTGGGTATGTGGGAACTGAAGTCCAAGCATATTCAACAGAGCCTTTAAATATCTGGCGACAATTGGCAACAATGCCCTCAATAATATGCATATGAAGCCATATACTTTCAGCCTGAGTGCTCACAACTCCTCCAGGACGAAGAGCCTTCGCAACCAACTCAAAAAAGGGTTTCTCAAAAAGCTCCTGAGCAGGACCTGGATAATATCTCATATGTTTAGATAATAAATTAAATTGCCATTGACGAACCAAAATTTTAGAGGACACACATACCTATAGGGTCAGATGAGTCAACTATAACTGCATCATAAGTTCCTGTAGGAACATCTTTCAAAAAGGCAACTCCTAAACCATTGAGACAAGTGACAATGAGATGAATTCTCCAAAAAGAGCAAGTATTTATGAAAAATAATACGAAGATGATCATACCATCACCAATATGAAGTGTTACACGTGGATCATCAAACCCTACAGCTACTTCAGGGAAAAATTGTTTGGAAACCTGTAATTATGAGCTTAATTTAACACTTAGCATGCAGCTGCCAGAAGCCACTGAGCTCAACAATATAATCATTTCGAGACAAAGTAAAAAAGAATCAGCATGTAATAAGTAATATTTCTTCAGTAAATTACCACTCAGCTGAGAAAATACACGGATGAGTGAAGTAATGCATGAAAAAATAGAGTAGAGGCCTGAGTCGTTACTCACATCAACAACCATTTTGTCAATTTCGCAAATGTCTATCTTCTCAACAGAAGAATGCCGTGCAACTTCCCGCAAGACTCCACCATCTCCCCCACCAATAACCAAAACCTAAGAAAGAAAATTGCAATGAGGAAAATAATAACTAAAACAATATAACCAGCTAATCATTCCCCAACAGCAAAATGTATCCCTATTTGACTTCAAACATGTCTATGTTCATTATATCCCTCAAATTTTGTTTTAAAACAAAACCAAGACTGGTTCTGGCCAGCCATAAATTAGATGTTTCCCCTAATTCCATAGTGTTAGCCTCAACTCAAACTATTGCCATTCAGCAAACTATCTGTGAAAGGCTATGGTCAACTCAGGCACAAATCAATAGGAAATGAAACTAATGTTGCCAATCTAAATATAACGAATGGTGCTGCATATATTATGCCATGGTTAGATCAATAAGATATGCTCATTACCAATTCTTCTAAGCTTCGGGATGAATTCATATACTACTTCACAGTACTTTGAGCGACTTGTCAACCAACAAATGTTAGGTAACAGAGAAAAAAAATGTAAACAATACATATAGTAGAATTTTGGAATTATCTGAGGACCTTTTTGGGATTTGGAATGGAGCATAGAGGAAGATGTGTGATCATTTCCTGGTATGCACATTCATCTCTTTCAGTGAGCTGAATCACACCATCCAAAACAAGAACCTTTCCGTATGATGATGACTGTGAAAAAATTGACAGCATTGCATTGTAAATAGAGAAAGGGCCGTGAAAATGGTATAAAGAAAAAATAACTTAATATGCTGAAACTGAAGCCTCCTGTACCTGGAAGACCATCACATTCTGGTAATCAGACTTCCCTTGGAATAGGATCTTTTCAACTTTTAAAGAGTGTGCCTCTCCTGCAAAATAACAACCAAGTTCCAAACCATAAATATAATCACAAAGGTAGATCCATAAGATCTGGCTTACATCTCCAGTGTATCAGTAATGCTCTGACCTTGCCAAACTACGGCTGTAAGATGCAGAGATATTCATTTCACAGAAGACAAAACAATTAACGTACGACAGTCGCTAACAGAAATTATGTATACTTGTATAGACGCCTGAGCAAAGGAAATAGTCCTTCATTGGTGCATAGGACAAAATTACAGAGAGTAATAAAATTCTTTCTTTTTTATAGTATGCGACAATGCATATATTTCATGAGCACAGAAAGAAGTGATAACAGTTGCATCTACCCAAAAATTAACTTCTATCTGGTGCAAGGTACCAAGCCGAACCGCGGCTCTCATATGTGCAGACATCAAAATCAGAGCAACAAACAAAAAAAAAATGTGCTCAGCGAATCTGGTGAGCAGATAAGGGAGAAATCAAACTTGCAAATGTAAGTATAAAACATGACAACCATTAAAAACAACTTGCCTGTAGTAGCAATTAGGGGGACATTATTGAAGACTCGCTAGCGGTGGTTATACTTTCGGGCACATTCAGACAGTCAATTATTATCAATCCTCAAAAATGCTTAATTATCATATTAGGGAAAAGCAAATGATGCAAAATAGACAGAAATCAAGAAAAGCAAACAGCTTCCGTAAAAAGAGAAAAGTCCTGGCCAACTGACACCAAAACAAGTAATCAACTAAATCACCTAAAACTATAGTGTGTGCTTTCGCGCAGGCACGAATCTACAAGAAATGGAACCAGGAATTATTATTAATGATTAATATCAATTATCAATGATTAATGGTCTATCTTCGTATCCTCATATGAGAAAGAATGGTAACGTGTTCTTGTATTAGCAACCAAACAGGGGAAAGGAGGCAGCTTCTGAAAACATCATATAAAGGGTTTTGAGAGAGAACTAACCCGGCCACATTGAGCTAACTTCGGAGAACCAGCCAGGAATCACTGAAGACATAAAATCAGGATGCTTGCCACCATTCATGTCTGTCTCCATGGAAACGGTAGAAGCAGAGACCCCATTCTCTTCGTCTTCCCTCTGCCTCTTCGCAGGCAAATCGCAAGACTCAACGACACTCTCTTCAGCCATGGCTTCCCCACCTAGCTGTGTCAAAGAAAATCTCAATTATTGAGCCTTTGGAACTCCAAAAGCAATGATTTTGATAGACTTCACTACAAGGGACGACCCAACACTCTTGGCATGGTGTAATATGAAGCGAGTTGGAAAAAAAGAATCACATAAAGACTGTGTGGGGTACGTTGGAAAGTAAAAGAATCTGCTTTGAAGGGAAAGCGTTTGATTGGTGCGGGAATTGAGGCGAGGAATGAAAGGGAAGAAAATTTTATATCCAAACAAAGCCTTAAGAAATGCATGTTACGTGTTACTTTTTGCCAAGTACAAGGAAAATGATAGAGCTCTCGATTAGGGTTTTCCTTTGGGATTTGGTGCTCTTCGCAATTTGCATTTTGCACCATCTGGGTTCCCTCGTTTTTGTGGTCAGGGACGGATCCAAAACGAAATGGTATAAATATTTAAAATATATAGATCTTTAGGAGAATGACAGGAAAAAAAAACTGAAAATTATAAATCTCAAATTAGGTTTGATAACATAGTTTTATTTGGTATTGATAAATCTGAAATTGCAAATGACAATAAATTTTTGTTAACATTTCTTATTTGGCATTTACAAAATTCCAGCTGTTTTTTTTGTCATTGTCCCTAAATGTTTTTCTTAAAATTTTTACCTAATTATAATTTAGTCCCTACTTTTAACTTGATGCACCTTAATATTTATACCTTTAACTTAATTCGATTCCTAAATTTTAATTTACAAATTTATAATCTTAATCATTTATACTTTAAGTCCCTAAATTTCATAAAATACATAATTTTATTTTTTTTAAATACAAGAACTAATTTTTAAAACTTTTAAACTATAGATACTAAGTTGTATAGAGTGTGGATGACGAAACAGCCAAAACTATGAGTGCTGCGTACACCAAGTTAAAATAAAAAGATTAAGTTACAGTCCAGTTAAAATTATAAAGATAAAAGATTTTCTTAAAAACAAAGCAACAAGAAAAAGTAAAAATATATGGCGAAAATTTTAATATCAGGGTCTCTTGATGCTTACCATCTACATTCACATTAGTTAAAAACCACTATGGCTTCCCAGTGTAAAGCAATTTGATGCCAAGAATAATATTAATATTAGCAAAAATTGCAGCAAGCCATATAGGCTAAATTATATAAAATCCTTCTGAATTTTATGTCATATATAAATAATCTTCGCAATCCTTAAAATTCATGGACCTTGAAAGTTTACATTTATATTGATAACTCTTATCCTATTAGTTTTGTTCATTATTTATTTGCAAATAGTTCAAAGTTTAAGAACTTTATTTGCATGCAAAATTCAACTTCAATTGTTTTTTTTGGGGGAAAAAACTGAGTTCTTCATTGAAGAAAGAGGGACTAGATAGATAACCTGAAAACTCGAAGGTTGGACTGTGTATTCATAGGCGGACGTTGTATTTATAGAGAGAGAATATTTTAGGAAGGTAAAATATTTGCATTTTCTGAAAATAAGACATTCCATGATACTTATCAATTACTCGGATGCTTAAATGTATGACATATTTCACATGTTTATCAAATTTTTTTTATATTAACCCTATTGATATTTTTTCAATAATAATCAAGTGAGAGAGGGAGGGAGGGATGAAAGGAATTAAAGAAGATGATTAAGGTGTTTTAGAAAAAAACATATTATATTAACTAATTTAACTAACATATTTGATATACTCAAATTAGTTAATTAAACTCTACATACATTAAAGACCGGAGGAGTAATATATTATGATAGATTTACTACAGTCTTCCCAATATCTTAGTTAATAAGATAATATATGATTTGGATTTACTATTATTAAATCTTCTTATATAGTTACAATACCAGAAAATAAATCAAGTTCTAATTAATTTAGCAAAAAGCCTCATTTGATATTCTCACCCATAAAGGACCTAACAAATCTAAATAGGGTTGATTAAATATTTAAATTTTAGAAAGATGTCATTTCAAAAGAAAATTTTTTGTCAAACATTATTTTTAATCCCAAATTTTTTTTCTAACTTTCTACTTTTGATCCATAATTTCATTTTAGTTCAAATTCGCAAAAAAGGTAGCATCTATTATAGCTTTAGATAAAAATTTACAAATTGAACGAGATGCTCAAGTGATGACTTAGATCTTACGTTTCACTTGCCTTTTCTTCTCCTAACAAGTCCAAGGCTTCTACATTAAGTTCATTCATGGCCCACTCAACCTTGTTTTAGAAAAACAACTATGGAAGGAGCTTATTTCTCACAGCTGGTATGGATGAATCGTTTTCATTTAGCGACTAACAATGTCTTAAATATGATTATCTTAAGGAGCCTATTTCTCACAACTTGATGAATCTTTTTCATTTAGTGACTAATAATGTTTCAAGTATGATTACCTCCAAGAGAATATTTGTACCCAGCCAAAAAAAAAAAACCTTGTTTTAAAAAGGCGTTGATAACTTAATATCATTCCTTCAGATTTATTAAAAGGCAATCACTTTATTTTTCCAGCATAAAAGTTCTACTGAGAATCAATAGTCAAACAATATTCTAAAAATGATATTATTCTTTTGTTCAGACAATTAACCAATCACAGAATATAGGCATTTTTTTCCTTTTCTAAAGTATTATTCCTAGGTCAACTGAATTTGATAAATAAGAATATTATCTTCACCATAATTGAAATTTAACTATATTTTTTTAATATATTTTTCTACATATTTTATATTGATGATATATTTTTGACATGCCATCATTTGTTTATAAAATCCTGTCATAGATTGTCACCTGTGAGGGCAAGATTGATGACATTTTAAAATATAACATGGTCAAAGACCAAAATGCATGCTATATAGACCTACTATTTTTCATGACAATAAAATATTCTTTTTTTTTTCTTCTGAATTTGATACTTTAGTTTCAAGCTTTGTGACTTTAGAATTAAGTGGGAAATCTCTTTTTGCTGTACATGTGTGGATATGCTGAGCTAGATCAGGCACTTTGCATTATTCTTTGATTTACATCTTTATATTATGTTCCCCTTTTCACTATTCTCTAGTCAAGTTCATACAAAACAAGACAACAATTAATCTGTCATATAAGACCTCTAATAAGCTGTATAATTCACAAGTCAGTAACTTAGCTGAATGCATCTAATAAAACTTATAACAAGTAGCATTATTTATATTTATTTTTTCCTCTGTCTTGTCTAACAAAAAGAAATCACCCGTTTCTCTTTAATGGTAAATTAATGGTAAGTAGAATAACTCCTGCAACTTTGGTGATTCAAACTCATTAATTTCCTAACTACTTGAAAGCTTATTAAAAAAAAAACAATGAAGAGTGGAAGTTATGGGGTGAAAAAGAGCAGTACTTTCATATTACTTGGGAGACATACATATTATTGAAGATATACTTCAATTGATGCTTGCATCGTGCAGCATTTTTCATCATAAATACTTAGCATGCACATTACTTGATGAATTAGAGCAGACACATAAATAAAAATGCTTCCTTTCGAATTGACTTTTTACTGTGTTATCAGTTTAATACCCATTCTTGACCCATAAAATAGAATTACAACATTCCTCATGCTTCCCCATTATAGAGAGGGGAAAAAAACAATGACAGAAAAAAAAGTAAACATTTCAAAATAGCTTATGCACCTTAGTGGCATTCTGGTGGTAAAACTTTGAACCTGGGTCTGTCATTACAGTAAGAGTAAAACATTAATTTCCTTCTTGCCCAGTCCATGGCTTCAATCTGCTGCTGTGACAGCTTTGTAAACTCTGGTCCATTAACTGGGTCCAATGAGCTTGAAGAAATGACCTCGCCACAAGAAGGCACTGTGGATTCTGTGGGATTTGATTTGCAGCCAGTGAGTTCCATTTCTGTAAATGAAACAACAAAAGGACCATACTTATAATTAACTGGGTATTTTCCTCCATGAGTGGCCCATTTTGAACCATCCCATATTGTGGCATGCACTGACATTGGCTTTGATGGGTATATAGAAGGGTATTTGCTGCCGTGTGTGAACTCCCTCACTGGTATGTTGTCCACCAAGAAACTACAAGATTCAGAGACATCAAGATAAATATATAAGTTCTATAGCAAGTTGCGCTATTCACAAACCAAAAAATAGTGCGACTCATTTTTCAAATTCCCATAATGCATGAAAAAACATGTCTAGTTCTGGTTATATCAAAATTGTTTTCAAAATTTTGCTGAAGTTTTAGTTCTGCTTCTCAAGTTTAAAAGCTTGTACTTGAGTCTTTTATAGTCTTGGGAAAAAATCACTCATTAAAATCCTATCAATACTGTTAAAATTCAATTAACATGGCTAGTCATTTATTATATTGTCACTCTAATATGGATGATTGAAACTAAAAATTTGATTATTTGGTATCTGAATATTTAATGCTTAACGGGCACATGGTTGGTCATGTCAGCAAAATCTAGCAATATAGTGATGGACTTTCATTGAAAACATAACCGAATTAAGAGAAAACTTTAGTAAGAATCTAGGTACTCAGAGTAAATTTAACATTTTCTCCTGTCTTTTAAGGTTGAAACATGATTTGCCTTACACGGTGTGATAGTTGTTCCAAAGTATGCTGTAATGGTGATACTGCTGTGTTGGGTCAAACCAGAGATAGAACTTCTCTTCTCTTCCTGTGCTGACACTCCCATTGGCATATATATTTGTCTGAATGACCCAGTCGTTTCTCTTGTCATGACCAAGCAGTTCAATGTCTATCTCATCATGGTTGTGAGGGAACACATCTGCATTCGACAGCTGAGATTTCCTCTTGTTAATTCTTCAGAAGCTATAGTCTCATAAACATTTCAAAGATGAAATTATTAGAGAGATTAGAGAAGAAGCTTACATAGAAGGCTACTACAACTCCAGATGACTGACCAGCGGGTAACTTGATGGCAGCGCTGAAGAATCCATAGTAGTATCTGGTTCGCGAGACCACACCAGAGCCTGAGAAACAACAGGAACTCAAATGGGTATCACAAAAAGCTCTCAAAGATTAAAACTTTATGCATTGATTTGAGCAAGCATCATCATGATTGTAACCTGAAGTTTTGTCCAGAGCCAGAGTGGCCATGGACCCATTATTCAGAAACTTGATATTTGAGGCACCAAAGGATTTAGAAAACCAAAGATCAACTAGAACATGAGGAAAAGAATCCGTTAAAGGAGTGACACTTGGAGCGGTATAATAATGCCTTTCATGAGAACAAACACAAAGTACTAGGCAAAGAATTATCATCAGAACTGAGAGAACATGCTTTTGCTGCCATAATGCCATGTTTAGTGCAGAGATGAAGAAGAAACATGGCAGGTTGGTGAATTATATAATGGAAGAGGATCAGTGATGATCTTAATCTCTGCTTAGTTGTTTGCCAGCTGGCTACCTCTTTTTTAGTGTCTTCTTTGGGGTGGGAAATGCATGTGTGTATGTTGGCTCTAGCTGATGAAAAGATAGAAGGAAGTTGGGTCAAGACTACTCTAAATTTCTTGTATGAAGTTAAGAATGATGACTCTGATTACTGGTACAAAGACAAGTATTAAATGCATGGCATGGCAAGTTAACTCAAGTAGGTAGCTAAATTAACTTAGGTCAAGACTTGGAATTTTTCATAGGCAAGGTTTGGAATTCCTTGTTAAGCATGGAATTCTGTGTTTGTTGGTTAATGGTTGTGGTTAGGATTCATTAGAATTTAGGAAGTGAGTAATTTATTTGAAGATGACGAGTAAAGCGCCTTTGTTTATTATTTTAGAGAAGTACTAAAATGAACTCTGTTTTTTTTTTTTTTGGGCATCAGATTATCAAAACATAGTCAATGAATCAATGGGAGGAGGATTTCATGGGCAAGAGAGATTCAGTACAATCCCACATTAATGATCCTTCTGGTACAATGAAAGACTTTTTTTACCTCTTAAGAAGTGAAGGGAAAAAAAATGAATGGAGGTGCATTTTAAAGATATATTTTAAATGAAATAGCTTTATAATTTTTATATGATATATATAAGTTGTGTAAACTTTGTGACTTAAAAAAAATCATTCATAAATTCCAAAATTTTAGTTGAGAAAAATAAAAAGATCATCTAATCAACTTTTTAGGTAATGAAATTGGATTGCTAGTAATTTCCAACACAATTTCAACAATTTATACTCCTCCGGTTCTAAATATAAGACACATTTTGTTGTGTAAATTACACTATAAAAGGGATCTTATATTTAGGACCGGATGAATTATTATGGTTTTCATTTTTTTCTAAGGTTTGTAAATAAAGTTTTAAGATTTATAGAATGTGCACGTTTTATGATAAATTTGTAATTAATATTTCTAAAACTTATAATTGAATGGTGTACTGTATACTCTACGTTAGATTTTTTTTTTATATGATTTTAGTTTATAATTATATACTCTCTCCAATGCAAAATATAAAAGTTAATTAGGATTAATTTGCTCATCTCAACCCATTTTATATCTTTAATTTATATATATATTTTTAAAACTAATCATTTTGATTGCACATATGAATAAGGGGGTTTCCATAAAAAAAGAAAAGGTGAAAGCGCAAATAATTAAAGATGATATTTTATGAAAAACAATCTATATATTTTTAATAAATAACTAATTTAATTTTTTTAATTTTTAAAAATTAGTTATCTAACTTTTATATTAATATAATTTTATATAAGTGTATCATTCGATTTTTTTTTTTTTTTTGTTTAATTCCATGATGGTGTTAATGTCATTCTCCTTAAGATCTTTTTCACACGATACAAGTTACAACTAGCGTGATTCCAAATCCAAGCTCATGAGACTGGGACCTGTTAGTGGGGCTGTTTTAAAAAGTTAGAGGTCTGTGAAAAGGACAATTTTAATTAGCTGATGGATAAAGACCGTGATGGGATATCTCACCTGAAATGTCTCTGCATTCATACTCCCGATGCACACTAGTTTATGAATGTAATCTTTTTTCAATTGTTACAAATTTAGTTACTGATGATAAAGATGATCTTATTTATAAGCTAATAAATAATATTTTATAATTAAAACAGAAGATAATATTATAGACTCATTTCAGTATATAGAATTAATATGGTAGTCTAGAGACACTAACAAATGTTTTTTTAACTGATACTTAACTAAATAGTTTTTTTAATATCTTAAAATTA
>NW_021635423.1:0-183631 GCF_004799145.2 Neltuma alba | reverse complement strand
GAGGGAGTAATACCATTAGTGAAATGATAAACTAATTAATGAGAAACAAATATTTTCCTATCCCCCATTGGTCAAATCACTAATTATTACTCTACCTGTCCTTTTTATAAGAAATAATATCTGTTATAGTGATATTTCTAAATACAAAAAATAAATCTCTTTTTCGTTTAACATTTTAAACTTGTTTTTCTACTTTTACCGCCATTAACTACATCATATCCCCGGTAATGAAATTTACTTATTATCTTTCATGTACTCTTTTTATAAACAAGAGCACAATTGAAAAAATATATATCTTATACTCCCACTGGTCCAGAATATAAAAAATTGATTAGAAAAAAAAAAAGTGGTGGTCCAAAATATAAGAGGTGTTATGATAATTAATATGTTTTTTTTTTCATTTTTGCCCTTATTAAATATAGGAGAGAGATGAGAGAGAGAGAGGTGATAGATATAAAATATAATATTAAATGCAAATTTATCATTTTTTTAAGGGTAAAATACGAGAATTCTTATTTTAGGATAAATTTAATGACTAAACTTCTATTTCTTGGTTTGTGAGAAAAATTAACCAACTTCTTATATTATGAAGCGGAGATAGTATATTTATTACTTTTAATTAGATTTAACTAACATTTTGAGCTACATAATTTTGATAATTGTTGTGTTGGAGGGAGTAATTTCGAAGCAACATCTCACTGGAATGTAAACTAATTTTTTCCAACCATTAAAATATAAGGACCTATTTAGAATAATTCATAAATAGTTTTTTGATTATGATTTACAGAATGGGCTAAGTATGTAAGAAAAATTGTCTTGAATTATGTAAACCATGCTTTTAAGTTTTTGAATGCTATTCTATACATTCCTATTGGCATTGATAGTTAACAATACCACATTCCTACTAACGGAGTTAGGTCTAGTAAAAAAAGCTAGTCCCTCATAAGGTGATAAATCAAGATTTAAATTTTTATTAAGAGAGGTGTTTATATTTAGTACATGATAGTGCATCAAATAGAATTGTCTCTAATTAAAAAAAATACATGTACTCTGAAAAAAACAATACCACAATTCTAGAATGGTTACTTTAAATGGGGGCCTTTTACTGTTGCTAGCATGTAATGTGGGCTTTTTAAGTTGTTTATGAATCCGATACGACTAGCCCAATGAGTGGGCACTTGCTCAACATTAGCTGCTTTTTTGTGACAAAAATATTTTCCTCTAATTCTATTCTTTATAAATCAAGTTTCTTAATTTATACGAGTACTATTTAAAAGCAATATTTTATCTTAGTTTAATTTAATTTCCAAACAAATGTTATTAAAAATGAAATCATATATATTTCTTAAAGGGCCTAACTTCAAAAAATAACATTTTACTACCTTTGATCCTAAATATAAGAACCTTCATAATATCACTAATAATTTTTTTTGTACAGTCATTTGATATTCAATGCTGTTTGATTATATTTTAGTATTTTTTTTTGGAGCTGAATAGCATTGTTAGGTTTAGTTAAAAAATAGCTTTTATGAAGAAATCATTTTGATGGAAATTGTTTTACCAGAATTTAATTGGAATTTAATCTTTGAGAATTAAATTAAGACATGATGTGAGCCTAAAGTTTTTTTTAAAAAAAGTTTGACCAGAAAATGTTCTAATACTCTTATATATAAACTCAAAATAATTAGCCATCTCAATAATTCTCGTATAAAATAGAAACTCCGCGCAACTATTAGTATTTTCCTCATAATTCTTCGTTGGATCTCAGTGCAGGTCGGCTGCGACTCTCCAAGCAACCTCAAAAGCACGCGACCCTTCCACACTTATCGCGCCACGTGTCACTCTCTCCCTTCTTCAGCCCAAATCAGAAACAACATACGAAGCCGCCTTTCCCTGACTTTCATGATCCAAACCCCAAAACCCATAACCAACGAATCCTACGTTGACGCGTGTCACCCTCGTCCCCTTCCTATAAATTTTCGAACCCCCACGTCCTCATCTCAAGCACAAAGCAACAAACAGATAAGATCCCAGTGCCAAACCCAAAAGCCTGCGTTACCCTTTTCGATTTTCGTCTTCTTCCTCTTGAAAGTTTCGATCTTTCTTTTTTTTTTGGTCTTCTTTCTCATGATCCGAGAACTGAATGAGTCCAATCGCCGGATTCTGACCTTCCCGGCGGTTCATCCTTGTGAAGATATTTCTTTTCCCACACTTGTCACTTCTTTATTCACTATCTCTCGTAGGATTTGCAGTTTCAAATCCAAAGTTTTCTCCAGTAACAAGAAAAATGCCAGGAAAGCCATTCGTATGATAGAGGTTCTTCAGATTTTTCTGGAAGAGATCCGAGACCAGCAATGGAGTTTTCCGGATTCCGTAATCCTGAGCTTGTCGGAGCTCCATTTGACTTTCCAGAAGCTTCACTACCTCCTTCAAGACTGCACTCGTGAAGGCTCTCGGCTATATCTGCTCATGGAGTCGGATCGGGTCGCGACCCAGTTTCAGGTCCTATCTAGATCCGTAGTCACGGCTCTGGATATCTTCCCTTTCAGTTCCACAGAAATCTCAGCAGAACTTCAAGAGCAGGTTGAGTTTATGCTGAAGCAAGCTCGAAAGGGCGACTTTGAAGTGGAGCCAGAAGACAAACGGGCAATGATGAGCGTTCTATCAATTTTGAATCAATTTGAGAACTCGATCGCCCCAAGTGAGGGTGATCTCAGATGGATTCTTGATCATATTGGGGTTCGAAGATGGAATGAGTGTAACAAAGAAATGAAGTTTTTGGATACAGAAATTGGGTATGAGCGAATGAAGGAAGAGAAAAGAAAGCTAGCTTTTTTGTGTAGTTTAATGGGGTTCCTGAGTTACTGCAGATGCGTAGTGATCGAGGTTGTCGATAATGGAGAAGATGACCCAAAATCTGATGGTAGCAAAGGAAGTGAGATTCTGAGTTGGTGCTTCAACCCAGATGATTTTCGATGTCCAATCTCTCTAGAAATCATGAATGATCCAGTGACAATAGAGACGGGTCATACTTATGATCGATCTTCGATTCTCAAATGGTTCAGCAGTGGAAGCCTCATATGCCCCAAGACAGGGAGAAACCTTGACAGCATCGAACTGGTCCCTAATTTGGTACTTCACAGGTTGATTCATCAATACTGTTCTAATAACGGCGTTCCCATGGCTGATCTGGGTCGGAGGAATCGTGATCGCGATATCAAGACAACTTGTCAACCTGGAAGTTTGGCAGCTCAAGAAGCCATGAAAATGCTGGCAAGTTTTCTCAATGACAAGCTTCAAAACAACGCGGAGTTTGAGAGAAACAGGGCTGCTTATGAGATTCGTGTTCTTGCCAAAAGAAACATCTTCAATAGGTTTGTTTTGTGGAATCTGATACAATACCGCATCTGTTAACGTTATTGTCGTCAAGAATCCAACGACACAAGAAAACGCCATTGCAGCTCTTCTGAACCTCTCGAAACACCCTAAAAGCAGAATTATTATGGTTCTTGATGGGGGTTTGGAGTTGATTGTGATTGTTTGTAAGAAAGGAATGAAGTTAGAATCTCGCCATCATGCTGCTGCAACATTATACTACCTTGCTTCAGATGAGGAGAATCGAAGATTGATAGGGGAGGAGCCAGAGGCAATCCCATCTTTGATCAATCTACTCAAAGATGGCTCTGATAGAAGCAAAAAGAATGGCTTGGTTGCTATATATGGTCTCCTTTTTCACTCTGAAAATCACAAGAGAGTGCTTGAAGCTAAGGCAATCCCATTGCTAGTTAGCATCTTAAAAACCTGTGAAAGAGAAGAGTTAGTCACAGATTCATTAGCAGTACTGGCAAGTCTAGCAGAGAAAAGTGCTGGAGCAATGGCAATCCTTGAAAATGGAGCTTTGCATCCAACTATTGAGACTTGAATTCTTCTTCAACTTCAAGAGTTGGGAAGGAGCAAGGAGTGTCTTTATTGCTTTCTCTAGCAGTAACTGGAGGGGCAAATGTGGTTGCTCTTCTAGTGAAAAGCCCTTCTCTAATGGGATCCTTATATTCCTTACTCAGTGAAGGCACATCTAGAGCAAGCAAGAAGGCCAGTACTCTCATCAGGGTCCTCCATGATTTCTGTGAAAGGAGACCCTCAGGATTCAAAGCTTCAGTTCTTCCACAAGAACAATCTATTCACGTTTGGTAATAACCCAGTTTGCTCTTTTTTTTTTTATCTGCACTGGGTATTGTAGATACAAATTGTAAAGAAGGTGCGTGCTTCTGATACATGATATGAGCTCGTGTTTTGAAGAGCTAGTATCTGTATCAGCATAAGCTTCTGTTTTAGTTATGAAGCTTGCATAGAGAGAATTACAATTCATTCGTTTATCAAATAAGACTGTACTGTGTCTTGAATGTAATTTACAAATCCAATTTATGATAATAAGATTGAGATTCTTTCTCTTTTCTTGTCTCCACAAAATTATTCATTCTTACTTTACACTGAAAGATGTGAATGATTTAGCTTGTGATGTGATTTCCAGAGCCTTCTCTAGGCTGCTTAATACATGCTCCATAGATGGCCGTTGCTGCTTGAGCCCTGTGCATGACACGCCAGCTTTAGTGTGAGGCTAAATGCTTCTGCAGAATACTCCCCTCTGAGTTTAGGATCAGCAAACTCTGATAAATTCCCACCCCAGCAAAATTCTGGCCTAAATCACAAAGTCACGTAAAAACAAGAGCTTTTAGAGCTGTTCCACTTTAATATCCCATGGTCAACTTTTGACAGGTCTATTAATCATTATACTAACTTTGCTTCTAGTTATAAAACTTCATTTATAGTCTATAAACGAGGTCTTATAATTAGGATCGGAAGTAATACCTAAATGGGATAGGATGCATCTAACATTTAAAGTGTTTTTTGGTAGTACTTTGTATTCTAAACTAATTTGTAATTTACCCAACGCTCTAAATTACTCTTCAGTAGCAGTCAGTATCTTAAAGTATTTTTGGTACAAATTTGCCCTTAAAATATTTTCTTAATAGTAATGACTAATGAGCACTGTACACTTAGGATACTGATTGCCACTTCAGGCCCAAAAAAAAAAAAAATGCTGCTGAAAAATATTTTAAAAAAAATACAAACAAGAATCTAGAATAGATAATATTTATTAGGAAGGATCATAAAAATTGCAATTATTTGAAAAGACCAAATATTAACATATAAATTTAAAAATACTAAATTGCCCCTAACTATACTTCCCACGTTACCTCCTACATTCTGTTTGTAAACAACTAAAAATTTCTAAACTTCACTAAATTAAATAGAATTTCTCTCAAATTTTACAACTTGCGTAAATATTTATTATACAAAAATACACAAACATTATTCATTTATAAAATTAGAATTTTTTTGAGTACATTAGAATTTTACTTTTAGAATCAACACAAACTTAGATTGAAAATAAATGTTGTATAATTTTGGAAGAAGTTTATGTAAATTTTAAAAACAAAATACATATTGTTAATAAAATTAAAAAAAATCCAAATAATCTATATATTTTCATGTGATATTGGTAAATAGGATTACCTCCGTTAGAATTTTAAAAGCACTTGCGTGTAAGCCAAAACAATATTGCAAATAAAAATATCAGTATAGTCTGGGTGGAAAAAGCTTAAATTAACAAAGAATACGTATGGTCATAGCCATAGGAATGATGACTGGTTTGGTTTTAGTTCTTGTTTTTTTTTTTTTTTAAATTATAAAGGCAGGAGTTAATTTAGGAGGTTTTGGCAGGGATAATTTAATATTTTTAGATTTACATTTTAATATTTGGTCATTCTAAATAATTATGATTTTTACCATCTCTTCCAATAAATACTTTTATTCTAGGTCATTCCCCTTAATTTTGATAAAATACTTTAAGATATTGAGTGTTACCAAAAAAATATTTTAGAATGTTAAATTAAATCACAAATTATTTTTGAATACTGAATGCCACAGGAAAAATGTATCAAGGTGTTGGATGTATCTTAATCCTACTTAAAAACCTATCCACTTATAGTGTGTGTGTGTTTTACTCATGATCATTAGGCTCTCACCATTTTATCTAGGGACATTGGTCTCCGGAAATTGAAGTCAATGACCTTCTGTCCTGAAAGAAGTTGCAGCAATACGATTCCAAAACTGTAGACATCTCCGGAGGCTTTTACATGGCGGTTTTTCCGGTATTCAGGATCAATGTAACCTAATGTTCCTCTCACCTCAGAGCTCACAAACGATTGGTCGAGCTCCATTACCTTGGACAATCCAAAGTCTGAAAGCTTTGCTTGCATGTTGGTGTCAATTAGAATGTTTGATGGCTGACAATACAACATGTCACAGGAGATCAAAGACACAGAGAAATAGACTAATGGAGAGCCAGAGACAAAGCATAGTACAGTGTTGTCACCTTAATGTCACGATGAATGATGCTGCCACCTGGATAAGTGTGGAGAAACATTAGACCTCTTGCACAATCAACTGCAATCTTAAGTCTCTGAATCCATGAAAGAACTTTATCCTTGTCTGTCATACAGTGGTAATGTGTTAAGAGAATTTACATGGAAAGAGGGTTAGAAGAATCCAGCAAAAAAATACTACCTTCAGTCTTTAATATAAGAGCTAACTTGAAATTTAACTTGGTTCTAAATATAATATCCCAATTCACTTTGTCTATCATATTTATCCTTTTTTTTTTCAAGTAGTCATTATAGTGGTTGTATATGTTAAAAGTTCAATTAAATGGTAGTTCTAATTAATACACACAATTAGCAAAGGTATTTTAGGGAAGATAACATATATTTATTACAAATAACTAACTTAACAAACTTTCTTAATCTAATCAAATTAGTCAACTAGCTCTTATATTAAAGGCCAGAGGTAGTAAATAAGGAAAGAGGGTTAGAAGAAGAATCCCCATGGATGACTAAGAAAACAAGTGATACCAAATAGCCAATCTGAGAGGTTTCCTTCGTGGCATAGCTCATACACTAGGAAGCATTCACCTTCACTGTCACAGTATCCGACCAAAGATACCAAGTTCTGATGTCTGACATGAGAAAGGCTTCTCACTTCTCTAACAAATGTGTCCAGGTACGCTTCACCCATAATATGCTTGATGGCCACATGCTGACCGTTGGAAAGTATACCTTTGTACACTTTTCCTGTAATAACTCCAAACAAGTTCAATTCATTTGGAAGGTTCTATATAATTGCTTTATTTCATTTGGATTTCCTTGATCATTTCACAATTATTGAGATAATCAATAATATCAACATAGGTTCTCATTTTCTACAAACCTGCCATTATTGCAAGCAGAAAATGGTGTAGATAGGATCTTGGCTGTAGCAGATGCTAACAAGGTTTAATGTAACCCTAAGTCCTATTGCTTGTAATATGAGTTTATATGTGCTATCTTGTAGCCTTTGTCTCAGTCATCTCTTTTGGTTTTTTGTTGTTTTGAGGCATTAAATTGTTATAAACAGATATCAGAAAACACATTTTTCAAGAAGCTGAGGGATATTCTTACCAGCTATGCCTTGACCAATGTAATTTGAAGGATTAAGATTGTTGGTCGCCATATAAACTTCCTTGATGGTTATCATAAGAGAGCTTGAATCCTCTGCCTCTAAATAATTAAATGCATTCAAGTAAGACAAAAATACACACAGATTTTTCTGGACAAGAAAGGAAATTGTGTAGGATCTTTTTCTGAGTCACCTTCTTGTTTCGTTGGAGAACTAATAGTTCTTCTTCTTCTATTCAAGATACATACTGCAAGAAACCCTAGGACTACGATTCCAATTATGCCAAAAGGTAATATCCAGAGACCTGTTCCATTTATGATTCAAACAGTTAAAATTGGACAAGAAAAACCTTAATCGATTCCTATCCTCAGAACAAGAATATAATGCAGGACTAAGATGTGCAGAGAATTGGAAAAGAACTACCTGGGATGAGCTTAGAACTGCCATCAGTTTTGCCTATTTGCTTACCTGTAACAGTCAGTGAATTACTTCAAGTTCAACAAGATCAAATAAAAATCACGAATTCAAATAAGTGAGATTGAATTGACTGAAAAAAGGGAAATTTACTTTTTTCTTGACCTCACCTGCTGAAAGGCTGTAGGTTCCAAGGCATTCATAAACTGCTTGAATCGAGTCCCTATCATAAAGTCTGATGCTTGTAAGTGAGATTAGTACTGCAAATCTACAAAGATTAGCATCAAAATCTGCTGAGCCTGACTCCTTTTTACCAATTGATATTGCACTAATCTCCTCCCACCTTCTTAAGCATGCCGTACAAGTCTCTTTTTCTCTACCAGCCTTGGTCAAAGCCATACAATCTTCATCTAATCTTCTCAACTTCTCTCCAAGTTTGTCCATAACATCGATGACAGACAAGTCAGAGCAAACACCAGCTCCAGTCCTTAGCTTCTCCACTCCACATCCTTTAATATTCATTGAGGCAAGGCAAGTTTCTTGCTCCGAGGAATTCAAGTATATTTTTCCAGATTGGTTGGCATACATCCCTGATGCATAAAGGTAAGCATTGAAATCTAATCCATCACAACAGCTATTTATAAAACCTCCCCAGCTGTGCAATTCACAATCAGAGCTATTATTATTATTCAAAGATGTAGAAGACTGAATTCCAAGGATGCAATCAGCAGCAGAGGTTTGAGAACAGGCTCGATCAAGAGTGATGAACAATAGAAGCAATATGAAGCAGTTTTTCCCTTGAAACTTCATTGTATCAGAGCCGGAAAAGCAACAATAATGTGAGACCAGATACAGCTGCAGGCGTTTTAATGTTGAAAGTGGTTGATATAAGCACGTTGATGTGGTCAACATGTCACTATCATACCACTTTTTGATGAGTCCAATATGTAAATATGACCACACTGGATTTGGACTTGAAGAGGCATTTTGGCAAATGGCTGAAGAGCAATTATATGCTACCTCCGATCCTTAATATAAAAATTAGTTTGACTTTTAATTTAGTCCTAAATATAATAACGTAATCCACTGTCTCTCATATTTATTATTTTTCAAGATAGTCTTTGTAATTGTTGCACATATTAAAAGTTCCATCAAATGTTAAAACTAATATACTTGATTAATAAAGGTATTTTAGAAAAAATGGCAACTACTTATTATAAATAACTAATTTAACAAACTTCCGTAATCTACTCAAATTAGTTAATTAGCTTTTATATTAAAGACCAAGGTAGTACTATACATCTCTCTCTTTCTCTCTCTACCTATCTAGTTGTTTTATCCTTATAGGCAAACTAAAATATTGTTCCTAGTTCAACCCTGCCGCTTTGAATGAGAGTGACTTATAATAACCAATTCATACAATATTCCCTCTCAAGTAAGGACAAATGCCGGATTGTAGTCTCTGACTCAGAATAAAATAAGCATGAAATGCTCAAGCAAAAACCGTAGTAAGAATTTAACCCTCTAATGCATTGAATTAAATGATCGAAAATTAATCAAAGTGTATGGCTTTGTCAGGAATTAACCAGTAAGAATATGTGGAACGGGAGCAGGCTCAAAAGAGCATGCTTGCTCAAAGCACTGTTGAATACCTTTCAAGTGGGAATTCAAACCTTAATTTATCACGTTATGAGTGATCAATCGCTTTCGTTGGACTGAAACCTCTTTTTTGTATGAATACCAGTTTTGATATTCATTTTTATCAACATACGAACTTCGAAGTTTTGGATTGAAAAAAAAAAAACTTGGCTGTTTCTTTGGGTCTCAGGACTCGCTTATTACCAATTACCAAGAGGAAAAAAATAAAAGTCAACTTCGATGCGAATGGTTTTTAAAATTTTAGTAAATAAATAGAAAACTCCACACACTAAGTTTTAGTTTAATCGAGCTGGCAAAAAAAAAAAGGTTTTAGTTTAATCGACTAAAACTCGATCTCTGGGACTCAATGCATTTTACTTTCCTATTTAAAATCAATAAACCAATGTAATAAAAAGTAAAAGCAGATAAAAAATGAAGATTTAATACCATATCCGATCCTATTTATAAGAGCTTATTTATAAACTATGAACGAAATCTTATAAATAGGATCGAAGGTAGTAATTATATTACCATAGCATAAATATTAACACAAACTAATGATTGAAATATTAACTCAGAGACAGGCCAATAAAATTGGCTATGAAATGAAATGACTGTTTGATAACTTAATTATTCATAATTAACTTTAGCATGTACAGAGGAATTCAATTTGGATTCATAGTTGATTTTAATGTGTGCGTGTGGATGTTAATATACTTTTTCAGAAAATCACGATTTGGACCTTCAAAATTGACTGTTTTTCAATGACTCCATTGGTTGCTATAGTTTTAAAACTCCATTTTCAAGCTGGCCTAGAAAAAGTCTTCGATTTGCAAATTATCCTATATATAACTGAATTCCTCAAATACAATTACTAAAAATAAAAAACATGTCATTAGGAGACAAAATTTTCACTTTTCCTAAAACAAAAATAGTGACTTATTTTTAAATTATTTATAAACCACATCATTAAAAATTTTATTATCTTATAGGCTATTTTTTTCTTTTATTTTTTTGGTTATAACAAGACCGTTATTTTTTCTTGAAAATTATATATAAATAGAAATAAAGTTAAAAAATTATTAGATTTTGAGATAAAATTAATAGGGTTAAAGTTTTTCTAGATTATCATAAAACATGCTGAAAGTAACTAATAAATAGATTAAAAAATTATTTTTTATTATAATGAAAATAAACAAAAATTAAAGATAATTATTGCATAATATAGGCTTATACTCCTCTAGTCCTAAATATAAGACTCTTATACTAGTGTGTATAAGGGTCTTATATTTAGGATTGGAAGATTATATATAATTGTAAGGACCCAAGTCCCAGTCCAATCCTTATCCGTAAACAACTTTAATTATGTGAATCCCAAAATTAGAAATATTAAAGGCTTGTGAAATTTGGCTAATTCATTATTTGAAAAACCTCTAAAATGAGTGTAATCAATATTTTTAATGATAAGACCTTCCACTATGACAAATTAAAGTGATTTGTCTCAATACGTCAATTAGCTCTAACAATGCCAGCTATCAAAATGCCAAATTCCTTCCACCCTTTAATATAAAAACTAGTTGACTAATTTTAGTACATTAATTATTTGTGATAAATACGAATTGTTTTCCTCAAAATATCTTTACTTAGCATATTTATTAGCCAGAACTACTATATGATAGAATCTTTAATATGTGTAACTTTTATAATGACTATTTTAAAAAATAAAAATAAATATGAGACATAAAATGAATCGAGTAGTAAATATAAGATCAAATTAAAAATCTAACTAGCTGTTATATTAAAAATGGAGGCAATGTAAAGCAATTAGGACATGTCTACAAAAACAACTGAAAAGGACACCAGCATTTGATAGATACTTCTTCTGTCTTTTTTCATAAGCAATATTAGAGCTAATCATGTAGATCAAAATGTTAGTTAAAATTAGTTAAAGATAATAAATGTATAGAAATTAGAAGTGTTTTTTTTACTAAAATGCCCTTATTTATGGGGGGAAGAGTATAAGAGAGGAATAAGAAAATTATTATAATAAAGAGAATTATGGAAAAGAGAAAATGTGTGATGGAAAGATGATGGTTTGGGAAATGAGATACTCCCTCCGTTCCTTATTATAAGAGATGAATAACCAAATTACGTTGATAAAAAAAGCAGTTAAAATTAGTTAAGAACAATCAATGTGTAAAAAATATAATTTTTTTTCCAAAAATGCCCTCATTAATAAGGAGAGAGAGTATAAGAGAGAACAATTAAATTATTGAAAGAAAGAGAAGTGGGAGGGAGAGAGAGTGTGAGTTGGAGACAATAAATATGGGTAAAATAGGAAATCAACACAAAAAAGTAGAGACAACTTTTAAGTGTCTCTTATATATAGGAACATGCCATAAGCATCAAATGTCTCTTATAATAAGGAACGGAAGGAGTAATAAATATATTGAGTATTAAGGGTAAAATAAGGAATTTGTTATAAAAATTTAAGACAACTTAGAAATATTACTTATATTTAGAAATAAGAAAGAGATGATAATTGTTGTTTATAAAATAGGACGCAAGGAGTAGATATTTGATACTGGATGACCTCACGGTTGACTTTGTATAGATTCTCGACTCTATTAACTTTCATACAAAACATAATTCAGCATATTTTACATGACGTAAGATTCTTAAATGGCTGAAGTTTTTTTTTTTTACCTCACTTAAATGACTAAGGCTTTTTTTTTCTTTTTTACCAGCACTTAAATGACTAAAGTTACTTCTTGCGTGACATAAAGTTGACATAAAATCACGATCCGGTTATAGTTGGAATCTCTCCTTTTATTTGAAGTTACTTTACTAAAATATAAACGTGACATAAAACATAAAAGCATGTCATAATGACAGATTAGACTTTGCTAGTGAAATAGATCACCAGATAAGCTTTTGATCATATTCCTCTAATCCTCAATATAAAATTTAATTAATCAATTTAGGTAGATTAAAAAATGTATTAAATTAGTTAATAAATTATTTTTTAAAAAAATCATAATCATTTTTTATTCTCTTATTTCTTCTCCTACTTGATTATTTGAAAAAAATATTAATATAATTAATTTAAAAAATTATTAAATATATAAAATAGATTTTATATATAAGATTAATATCAATTTCTCAGTAAGATCATATAGAATATTAGAGATTTGAACATCTCTTTCTCAGCACACGTGAACTTGTATCCAAGCCATAGTTGTGTGCACATCCATAATTGCTAAATGACATATTTATTTTACAAAAAAAAAAGAATTACAATCAAGTCCTATGTAAGAGAAATAACTACTAAAAAGTCCAATAACAACTTAAGCAATTCTAGAGTGGAGAATAACAATCTTTAAGACTTGTTTTGTAATTTTTTTCTTTACAGAAAACCTCATTATAATTCTCAAAAAAAAAAAAAAATCTTAATAGGCCGTCCATTATTCGGCAGATTTTAGTAGGCCAGTGTGTGTTATGTCACTTTTCTTGGATAAGATAAGACTGACAATCTCTTCAAGTAGCATAGTAGATTTGCTGCATTTTATTAGTTCCGGCAGTTGAGGGAAAAAAGGATATATACAATTATTTAAATTCAAATCAAGTGTACTTTTTTTAAAACATTTTTATTCTTTTTTGTGATTAAAACCAAAGAATGCATAATTTTTAGTGATAATATACTAAAGTGATGCACAACATATAAAGAAATTATGCATTTGACAGATATTTTTCATTTTCAAGTTTTAATTAAAAACCCCGATGGATTTAGAATAAATTAAAATTTAGAACGAATGTGTTTTTTGGCTTGGATTAAATTGGTCTTCAACTAATAATTTTATTCAATAGTCAATATTTTCAAAGCTACACATATATAGATGGGTAGTATCCGTTTCTTGTAATTTTAATCTACCTGTTAATATTAAATTTTGATGAATATGCTCATGAAAAGAATATAGCATATGAAGATAACCAGAGATATTTAAATTCCCCATGACTATTTGAATCTTGACTTCCTATTAAAGTAATTAGAGATCAGAGATATCCATCTCTGTCAAAATAAACTTTTTTTGGAGATTAAAATAATTTATTCTCCATCTACGTCAAACAATTCCAGATTTAATGATATTTTAATTCTCCATGAACCATGTGAATATCTTTCCTTGATTCCAAGCCAATGGCTATTGGTAAAAAAAAATGAAGCAATTGGCTAATTTTCCAATGCAAGAAAAATATTGCCTCCAATTCTAATTATAAAACCTATTTGATTAATTTAGAAAGATTAAAAGTTCAGTTAAGTTAGTTAATGGTAAAAAAAATATCACTTAGTTTTCAAAAATACCCTTATAAAATTTTAAAAAAAACCCTACACAATATGGTAAAAAATAAAAACCTATTTTTCAAAAATATCCTTATGAAATTTTTAAAAGTAGCCCTACACAATACTTGGTCGCCTGCACCATTCTTCTGACCTCACTAAACTTCGGCTTGGCGGCACCTAATCAGATCAATCTCTTTAGATTTTTGATCTCTAATTTCTGGTTTGTGATTTCAGATTTTCGTTTATAAATTAAAAATAATTTTTTAGGCCTTAGAATTTTATTTTTCTATTATTTTTTCTCAGTTTTTTTTGAGATATAAATTAATCTTTTAAATATTTTTCACTGCTACTTAAACAGTGATGGGTAAAATTTAACAATTCAAGTTGTCTTTTCTAAAATATCCTTACTAATTAAGTTTATTAATTAGAATTATTATTATTTGAAGGACTACTTAAAAAAATATATATAAATATAAGAGACAAAGTGAATTTGGATTTTATATTTAAGACCCAAATAAAAGTCAAACAAAGTCTTATATTAAAAATCGGAGGTAGTATATAAAAGCAAGAGACCAAAATAAGTTTCATTGTGTGACAACCCAACTAAGAAATAATGAAAACAAGTCCCATCCAATAATGATTTCTAATTTACATTCTTGATGATAGTTATCAAATTAAATTAGAGGGGTGTATTTTAAATGTCTTCCACCAAAATTGAGTGATTCAATGATGTTTATGCATAGCAACATTATATTGTGATTATATACATTAGCAAAGCATGCTATAAGAGCAGATATAACATCTAGGATCAATCTGTATTACACAAAAAAAACCAACATTATATTGGAAATGCCAAAGTAGTCACTTGAATTTACAAAATCTCAATTTCACCACAAGTGACCAATTTGACATTTATAAATTTGTTGAAATGACCATATTGTCTTTCATTTTATTTATTGTTTTTTAAAAAACTAAAACCCCCACTGGCTGGCTAATTGTTAGAGCTCCAGTGATCAGCCGACAATTGGTCGTCGAAGCTTCGACAGTCGAAAACAATTTTTTGAAAATTTTTATAACTTTAGTATAACGGTTAACAACTTTTGTAACGCTACTAACAAGTTTAGTATAGCAGTTAACAACAAGTTTTTTGGAAAATTTAACAATTGGTCATGGGAGCTTCAGAGGCCAAAAATAATTTTTTTGAAAATTTTTACAACTTCAGTATAATGGTTAACAACTTTTGTAACGCTAGTAACAACTTTAATATAATAGTTAACAATAGGTTTTTCAGAAAATTTAAAAAGTAGCACTTACAGCTTTAGTAATACCGTTAACAAGTTTGTAATTCTATTAACAACTTCATTATAGCATTTAACAACATATTTTCCTAAAAATTAAAAAAAAGGCCTTTTTTTCAACTTTAACAACTGCTTTTAAAAAAAAAATTTTACAAGTTCAGTATAACGGTTAACAATTTTTTTTATATTATTAACAACTTGAATATAGCAGTTAACAATAGGTTTTTCAGAAAATTCAAAAAGTAGCATTTTTACAACTTTAATAATGTCGTTAACAAATTCAAAAACATGTTATTAACCGCCATACTAAAGTTGTTAGCTATTATAGTAAAGTTGTAAAAATTTTCAAAAAATTTTTTTTCTGACTACTAGACCTTCGGCAACCAATTGTTAAATTTTCCAGAAAACCTGTTGTTAATTGCTATACTGAAGTCATTAATAGCGTTACACAAGTTGTTAACCGTCATATTAAAGTTGTAAAAATTTTCAAAAAAAAATTATTTCCGACCTCTAGAACTTCAGGGGCCAATTGTCAGCCGTTCTCCGGAGCTGTGATGACGGCTGCTAGTGCTAGATTTGGAGTTCCGATGACCGGCCGGCTAGGAGGGTTTTGGTTTTTTAAAAAACAATAAATGAAATGAAGAGTAATATAGTCATTTGAGTAAATTTATGAATGTTAAATTGGTCAATTATGATAAAATTAGGATTTTTTAAATTTAAGTGATCATTTTAATATTTTTAAGTTCAAATGTCTTTTTTTTGGTGTCATTTTTACGTGATTTTTCCTTTGGAACGTTAGGAAACTTTGGAACATTTACGATTTGAGACAAGACTTTATTCGGGGGGCTACGTGCTGATCCCTCCCAACCTACCGAATGAATCACAAGTCTCCACGTGTAAGCCTCTTTCGAAGGACAGGGCCTTCTCACCTGACGTCGGGTCTCCCACTCGTGTTTCTCCTTCCCCACTCTTCTTCTTCAAATTTCCTAGTCGTTCGATCACTCTTTTTGTCTTCGCCTTCCCTTACGTCGTCGTCGTCTTCGTCTTCGTCTCTCTCTCTTCCAATCGGTCCCTCCCCGATCCCGTTCTAGTCTTTTACTTCCAGGAGCGAAGCCAACTTCGATGTGAGCTCCAGAATTCTCCAAGAATTATGGACAATGCGGAATTCTGAGAATTTTCTCACACATGGTGCTTGAGATTGCCGGTGACTCCATGATCTTACGACTGTGTCCACGATGACTGATGATCAGGTCACTTAGCTGACTTTGATCTCGGGGAAGCATAGCAATCATTGAGTTTCACGAGATATTTTGTTGAAATCAGTCATTTGGAATGTGTTGTTTTGTATAATAGATATTTTTTTGGAGTTCGTTGGTTTCTATATTATTTTGGAGTCGAAAGACTGGGAGTTTGGCCTTCAACTTCGTTGAGTATCACGATGTCGTCGAAGGTTGTGTATGAAGGCTGGATGGTGAGGTATGGCCGGCGAAAAATCGGCCGCTCGTTTATTCACATGAGATATTTCGTGCTCGAGCCCCGGCTGCTAGCTTATCACAAAAGGAAGCCACAAGATAATCAGGTAATTTGACCATTTTCGTGATATTCTGTCTACTTTTATTCAGGTAGAAAATGATATTCTCCACCCCCTTACCAAGTTCAGACTTAAGGTAAAGTTCCCGGAGCTGTGTTTTTCTTTCGGTTATTCACAGAAAGGGGAAATGACAACTTCTTGGAGTGGATTTTTTATCGGTATTTTAAAAACCCTTCTGTATAAGAAGATGGGCAAGACATGTACTTTTTTTTTTTTTAAAAAAAGATAACAGTATAGAGGTAAGCCTATATTTCGGGTTTTACAAATTATGCTTTCTAGTTTCTTTTCTCTTTCCTTCTTCTGGGACGAGCCGCCCCCTTTGTTTGTTTTTTTTTTTGGGGGGTGGGGTTTTGTTGACTATGATATCAATTTGAACCGTTTGTTTATGTTTACTAGGTTCCTATTAAAACAATGTTGATTGATGGCAACTATAGAGTGGAGGATAGAGGCTTGAAGACCCATCATGGACATGTGAGTTCCGATATCTTTTTAATTATTGCTTTTTGATTTTGATTGAGTATTTTTTATGTACCAATGGATACTGCAGGAATCCAGTACTCCTGAAACGATCCATTGACATTCAACTGCACTTATTATATGCCGATGTAATTCCAAAAGTAATTGTTGGTTTGCAACCTTTCTGCTACAGTGATTTGTAGAGTAATGCTATTTGGGAATAGGAATATTCTCAATGGCAACTAGTGCATTATAGGAATGAGAGGCAATGTTATAAACTGATACGTGTTGCATACTGCATGAAAGGACAATCCATCAAACATCAAATGTCATGCAGTTGGGCAAAAATGAAGGAAAAAGGCTTTCAACATTCTAAAGTTCTGAGATGAGAAGTTTCTTTGACATGGTTGATACTCTAAACTTTTTGTAGTAGAATGTAATTGTTTTGATTTCGATCTAAATAAGCATTAATAGTTGAGTATTTTAGCCACGTATGAGTGGAATCACTGCACTTTCTTTTTTAGTCTGCATTTTTTTATTCGCATGCTGTGGCTTATTTCTATTGCAGCCAGCTGCAGCGAAGTTTTTTACTATTAATCTTGTATATGCTTTATGCAAAACTGATCACTTATATCAGCAGCCTTCTGCTGTTATGAGGTATCCCATGTCACCTGTTGATGTATGCAAGTAACAGTGGTTAGATAACCCCGATGTTTAAGAGAGGAAAATAAATTTTTAGAATAATTTTTTTTTTGTTCCTTGTAAAGTTGAATGACAATTTGACCGCATGCTGTTTTTTGAGTGGCATATTCTGTATTTTGTTAGTCCTCTTTGCACTTACATCCATTGAAGCTAATAAGACTTTGAGTTGTATATTTACCACAATGTTTTTCTATATATCCTTTTACCTTTGTTTATTTTCTTCTTTGCAGATGGTTTACGTTTTGTCTATTTACAACAAGAAAGAGAAACATCATCGAATTACAGTGAGTGGATTTATTTCTCATACATTTTACTAGAGCACGTCTGCGCACGCACATGACACACTTATCCATTAAATCGTTGTGTCAGTAAGTTTATGTGAAAATATATTGCGATTAGTGTTGTGTGCATGTTTTAAGTTGGGTTCCTGTTGCAGATGGCAGTATTTAACATACAAGAGGCCCTAATGTGGAAGGAAAAAATTGATTATGTAATTGATCAGGTATGTTATATCCATTTGCATCACTCAAGTATGCATGAGCATTATCTTTATTATTGAATTCTGATTAGACTTTATTTTGATATATTTGATTGGACCAAAAAAAAACAAAAGCAATTTGCTTGATACATTGCTAAAAAGTTTATATGTTATTTTGTATATTCATCTTGCTAGGTTGTATTTTTCTATTCTGTTGATTGATGCTATTGAGCTCTCAATTTGTGCAGCATCAGGGTGCGCAGCCTTCAAACGGTAACAAATATATTTCTTTTGAGTACAAATCCGGGATGGATAATGAGAGAACAGCTTCATCCTCTGACCATGAAAGCCAGTAAATACTTTCAGCATTGCTTTCTCTGCTTTCATATTAAAGACGGCAATTCTAAGATGTGGTTTTTGGTAGTTTTTACATTAATTTTTTATCTCCCTATGGTGATCGTTTAATTATGTCCATCTTCCTTCAGATTGTATTGTTTCATTCCATAAGTACATTCTTTGGAGATCCAACTGCTATAATCCATTGAAATATAGTTGAAACATGATTTAATTGTCTTTATGAATTTTTGATTGCCCTCACCTAGTGGTATAAGGCTTGTTGTTGTTGTTGTTGTTGTATGAAATTTTTTATTGCATTGCGAGGAACAGTTGCTGCACTTTAAGTTATTCTGTGTGACGCCAATAAAATCATGCATTTATTCTTATGCTTTGTGCTGATCAGTTTATTTTTTCTTCTCTTCTCAGCTTCAGTGCTCCAGAAGATGAAGAGGACACTCATCCAAATTTCCTAAGGAGGAGAACGATTGGGAATGGTTACTTTATATTTCTTTGGCCTTTGGCTGACCATTACTTTGATGTAATTGCTTTTTAAACGTTTCTGGTTTCTAGCTGCATGTCCCCCAAAATCAGTTTTGGACTGGACAAGAGAAGTAGGCTCAGACTTGTCAAATCAGAATAATGACCAAGCATTTTCAAGAAAGCATTGGCGTCTTCTATAATGCCAAAATGGTGGGTTATATTTATTTTTATTCTAGAGTAATTTATTGCATGGGTGTCAGGTAATTTGGTTCTTCATTGATTGGCTACTTTGTGATGGTAGATACTGATAATTGGCTTCCTTCCTGAAATTTGCAGGACTTCGCATTTTTGAAGAGCTTCTCGAAGTCGATTACCTTGTAAGAAATTTTTCTGTATTGATTTGTTTGAATGGTGTGGTTTTATGGTTTCAAAGGATTTTTAGTGAAACTCAAATAACAGTTTATTCTTTATGCAGCCAAGGAGTTGTAGTAAGGCAATGAAGGCTGTAGGTGTCGTGGAAGCAACATGTGAAGATGGAACGCGGTTTGAGTAGGTGTTTCACCTTACAATTATGTTTTTGCTGGGTGCCATTGGTTTATGGTAACCTTGATGTTTTTGGAAAATGATTTTGAGAAAATGGTTGGACCCTGGACACTAAATTGTTTCTAAGATTGTTTTCTGGTATCAGTTTATTTAAGAACTTCAAATTCTAGCATTCAGATTATAGAGCATCTTAAGCCTATTATGTTTGCAAGTATGCTAAGCTGGCTCTTGCTAATGAAATTTGCTTTGTTTTTTAGAAATATAACTCAGATTCACGCATACAGCCTACATTTTGATACTATATTGTTAAATTCAGGTATATAAAACACAATTAATTTGGGTTGGAGTTATTGATTGAATTATTTGATTTGTATGTAGTTAGGATTTTAGTATATAATGTATATATGGTTAACTATTTACTTGCATGTTCATTTTTGGTCTTTTACTGGACACCTACAACTTACTAATTCATGTTTGCATAGCTTTATATCTGTGATTTGTGCTCCTAAACTCTCTCTTTTAGATGGCTTAGAATTGCTCAAGCCATTATTTTTTTGGAGGGGGGGGGGACTTCTCTTTACCTAGTGCCAGCAGAATTGCTCTTGGGCACTATAGATGCTAGGCATGCCCGTTTTGTTCTGATGAAGAATTTTGGATGAGAGAAAAGGAGTTCTTTAGTGCCAGACATGTGATGCTCCAAAATTCTGGAAAAATTATTATACAGTGGAGGAGATATTCTCATATTGTTTGAATGCCTGCAGGTGGGATTGCACTTTCCTTTTTGGTAGTTTAGTTGAGGAGGTGGATGTGCATACTGCACTACTTTATCATAGACTTCAGCTTGACTGGTTTCCAATGTAAAGTTTTCTTAATCTAATTAATTAATTTATTTTTCCTCCATCTCAATGTTATTTCACTTGGTTATTGATAGAGGACAAGAGCTTTGTGCAATTCATGTAGTTGACCTTATTTAGTGGGATAAAGTTTTGTTATTGCTGTTATTGTTGTTTCTGCTTCTTTCAATGTTATTTTAGTGTGGCAGGGCTTTTGTTGGTGCATTGTTTTACCCCAGGACAATTAAACCTGTATTTATACCTCCGTATCCATTAAAATTTCAATGTTTGTATATGATAATATGTTTTAGAATTGTTATGATTAGTGGCTGTTGATAAACAAATTAAAGTTATTTGCTGTATCAACTTTAAGTGCTTTGTTTTTATAGTTGACATTTATGGTTAAAGAAAATGTATGATGAATGGGAAAGCTTGCGTACTTGTGGTGTTAACTGACATATACGTTGTGGTAGCTTCCTTCCCTCTTCCATCTAAACTGGATAAATCAGAACAAAAAATATAATTCCCCATGAAGATGACAGCTTTACTGATAATAAACTAACAAGATGATTCTTAAACCTTTGTAAGTCCCACTTAATTTGTAATACTTCTCCTTGAATGATATATAGGTTTCTCAACACTTGTGGCTTTCCTCTCTATCTTATACAAGTTGTTCCTAATGCATGTCATTGCAGGTTTGTCTGGCCCCGTGATCTTTGCTATGTACCCTATTGGCGCCAAAATGATGATGGAAGTTATGGTATGGTACTTGCTTCAGTCTAAAATATCCACCATCTGTTTCTTGCTTGAGAAGGTGACATTAACAATTCTTTTTGCAGTTGTTTTATTTTGATCCCGAGAACATGAGAATTGTGGTCCACAACCAGGCTGTGTTTGGGCCCATATTGAGAGTAAGACCAATCTTGTTAAAAGTTCAACATAGTGGGATTGGTTCAAATCTTGGAATGACAAATACCCTTGTCTCCCTCCCTGTTTTGGATAATGATATCATTTTTGTCCAATATCAAATTTCCATTTTTTTTCTCCGTGCAAGTGTGTGAAACGTTTCAATTACTGAAGAGGTTAAGTTGAACCGGATGCAATACCTATTATTTACACCTTTCATAACTACTTCTGTCAGTTTGAAACTCTTTTTGAAAGAAGATTTTTTTCCTCTTAAATATGATTATTACCAGTATGCCCTTAAGAGATCAAAAGGTTATATGCTTATTCTTTTCTTTAACTTAATCCTTGTTTCAATTGAATCCATCTCATGTAAAATCATAGAATAAATTTATGCTATGTTGAATTTTTGAACTTTGTAAATTGTTTGCCCAGGCGGTGGATTCAATATTTCCCCATTAAAACCTCGAAATGGGAGGCCAAGGACACAAGTTCAGCATCTTATGCACATTGACTTAAAGGGATGGGTTATGGGTTACATATCTGCATTTCAGCAGCATTGTCTCCTTCAAATGTTGAATAGTGTTCCTGGTGAGTTTCTTTCGCTATTTGTGCGGTTTGAAATCTTACAGAACAACACTACTATCCTGTTCCTTTTGTGGTAAGGTCAGGGCATGGAGTAAATGAATAATGGATGGTAGGAAAGGATTACCACTGTAAGTTATATGAAATTTTGCTTGGTTTAGAGTAACTATTGGTTCCAGTTTTTGAGGAAGTCATGGATTACTTTTCTGTTGCATGTAGGATCTGAATAGTTCCTAGTGTTCTTTGGTCTCAAAAGTAATAGCTGAAGCTATTTGAGAGTTTTTAACTATGCTCTTGAACAAAAACACTATTGATACTGATTTTTTCTATCTGTATTTTTATGGTGATGTGAGCATTTACTTTGAATTTGGTAGTTCTTTTACTCTTTCGGGATTTCATGAGTTGTGTGGATGCTAAGACTAGTGGATAAAGGGAAGAAGGACTGCCTTTAACTAGTTGTATTTTTGACTAAAATTTAAACATTAATTTCTCATCTTTTTATTTTACATTTCAAAAGATAAAGAAAGATTGATGAGAAAAAGGCGATTTATTTACATACTAGAAAAAGGAAAAGATTGGAAGGTGTAAATTCTTCAATAGTAGCCTCTATGGGCTTTCTTATAATTTGGATATGTTATTTTGGGATCAATCTATTAGGAATAGGACTACGTAGTTATGGTTCATTTACATCTAATTGAATTAAATGAGTATGAGTAAAGGGCCTGACAAATACAAACATAATAAGCATATTATGATAAGCATATTAATATTATGCATATTAATACATATTAAAATGAATATTTCCATTTTCAATTGCATGATCTCTTTATGGGCCTGTAAATTTGCTCTACTGACTGTGTGCGCGCGCGCTAATATTATTTTGGACAGGTTTGCGTGAATGGTTTGCCCAGACAGATGAACGAAATGCTCCTCCACGAATTCCTGTTATGGTTAATATGTCTTCGGCATCCAATAATTTAAAGAAGGGTCACAAATCACATGATTCTTCTGCTCATCCTGCATCCTCCCTGGATCAAATGAATGCTGCAAACAGAAATTCTGTAATGATGGATGAATACTCTGATGAAGATGAAGATTTTCAAATAGCAGTATCTGAACAAGAGGTTGTATTTGTAGTCCCATCTATTTAACCAGGGCATTTACTTATTAAATTCAAAGCTTGATTTTTTTTTTCCCTTTCCAGGCATATGCAAGTGGGCTAGAGAATGACATAAAGAAAACAGGTGGCATTTTATGATACATTTGTTTTTTCAGAGATTTTGTGATGATAAACATTAGTGATGTGAAGAAGCTAATCTAATCATAATATTTTCTTGAACCAAAGCCTTGGAAGAAGAACCGGAAGATAAAGTCGACTTGTCATGGTTCTCGGGTAACCTACGGCGTGATGATCGTGACAATGCCCGTGGCTGTTGGAATATTTCTGAGGGAAAAAATTTTAGAGTACGGAGCAAGCATTTTTTCCATGACAAGTCAAAGGTCTTCGATTTTTCTTATTATTCTATTCATGAAACAAAATTTATCACTGGGTTGACATTTTCTTGTACCTTCACGTTGAATTATAAAGATTCCTGCAGGGAGACATCTTGTGGATCTTGTTGCCGTTGATTGGTTCAAGGACACAGAGAATGGACCACGTGGCAAGGCGTCAGGTATGTGCTGCCCAAGTGAGTACTAGAAAAGCATTTCTTATTTACATTTTTTTTTTTGGGGTATGAATTGAAGATTCAAACTGTTGAATGATCCATTGCATCTGTTTGATAAAGGGTAAGTAACAATCATCTTTCTGAGCCTTAAAGAGGTCTCTCTCTAGAATGGAGTTTACAGACGAAACTCTCCTTTCAATAAGTTGTGTTTGACAAAATTAATGGGTAGAAGAAATTGCTGGCATGCCCATAAGTCTGGCTACAAAAAGTATCATAGAAGGCCCGTTTCTTTACAAACCCATATCTTCAATCTGCCATCTTTTCTAAAACCCTCCTAGTCATTGTCTTCTGTTCTTCTCTTCCTTCAGAAATGTTGCCTTTTGGTCTTGTTTTCAAGTAAGAAAAGGAGACTGACAACTGTTCTTGTTCACACAATGGGTAACATATGTCAAAAGTATTGCAATCTCCGCCGATGTTAAGTTTTTAGTATGCATTTGGCACTGCTAATTCTTATCTTCGGTTCTGTGGCTCTAGAGGCTATTAAATACAAAATAATATGCTGCATGGTTATGTATATGGAAATTAAGAATGGTTAAATAAAAGACAATAGTTGGATTATGAGTGTTATTGGTTTGCCTCTAAACGACAATAAGAAGCTTTATCCCATTTGAGGGGATCACCTGCACAATGCCATTGTGCTATATCAACAACCAAATCTTTAGATATGTTTGCCACTAAACAATCTAGATCTTTTTTCTTAAATTATCATGGTGGATGGGACCCAACTGGGAGGAATTTGCTGTTGTAACAGATCATGAATAAGTGATTCAGTCTTAATTAACCTTAGTCTTCTGCTTTGCTGTAACTTCCCAACCAAGAAATCAGAAAGCATACACACGTTTTACTTTTTATTTTGAGGAAGTAGGGCGAGTAATAATTCTGTTCAATGTATTATTTCTGAAGTAGAGAAGTACAATATATAACCAGCTAGGATAAGCTAGGGTAAATCTAGGATAAATGGGAAAATCACAATCTATCCTAATCAGGTTAGTAATCCTAATCAGGCTAATAAACTAAAATACAAAGAATGAAATTAATAAATGAAACACAGCTTATTGGGCTTGGGCTTTGTCTTCCAACACTCCCCCTCAAGCTGGTAAGTAGATGTCGATCATTCCCAGTTTTCTCCTTTGTTCTTCAAATGAGTCTTTGGGTAATGGCTTAGTAAACAAATCTACCACTTGATTTTTGGTTCGAATGTGAGATAAGTCAATGATACCATCTTCAATTTTTTCCCTTATGAGGTGTCTGACAATTTCAACATGCTTTTGTCCTATCGTGGTGCACAGGATTTAGGGCCATTTCTATAGCTGATTTATAGTCACACCAAAGTTTTATTGGTCCAGTATGCATCAATCTCAGTTCTTTTAGAACTCTAATTATCCAGATCCCTTCACAAACTCCAAGAGCCAGTGCCCTTGGTTCTGCCTCGGCATTGCTTCTGGAAACTACTGGTTGCTTCTTGCTTCTGCTTCTTGCTTCTCCAGGTAACCAGATTTCCTCATAAGTAAGTTATGTATCCAGTAGTGGACCTCCTATCTAGCAAGGACCGCCCATGATCTGCATCGGTGTAAATTTCTATTCCTCTAGACTCTCCTTTCTTGAAGAATAAGCCTTTTTCTGGATTCATCTTCAAATATTTCAGAATTCTATACACCACTTCCATATGTTGTTCTTGTGGTTGATTCATGAATTGGCTTACAACTCCCACGGTGTAGCTTATATCTGGTCGTGTATGAGCCAGATAGATGAGCTTTCCTACCAACCATTGGTATCTTCCAGTGTCAGCCGGTATACCATCTTTTTTCTATTCTAAATTGCAGTCTGTCTCCATGGGAGTTTCTGCTGGTTTGGCTCCAGGCATTCCTATTTCCTGCAACAAATCCAGTGTGTACTTTCTCTGAGAAACATTTATTCCCTGTTTGGTTCTGCCAATCTCCATTCCGAGGAAATACCTCGTCTGTCCCAGATCTTTCATCTCAAACTCAACTACCAATGATTTCTTTAACTTTCTCACGGCACTTTCATCATTTCCTGTAATCATAATATCATCTACATACACTATTAGGATACACTATTAGGATGGTGATTTGATCACCAGCATGCTTCATGTTGAATTTTGCAGGCCAGCAGGTATCTCCGTGTATACTTCTTTAAGATCCCCATTTAGAAAGGCATTTTTCATGTGTAGCTGATAAAGTGGCCAGTCTAGATTTGTTCTTCTTGACCCATATATACATGTATACACATAGAAAATCTGAGCTTGATCTTGGTCCCTCGGAGTGTACACATAGGTTGGAAAAACTTCAAAATTTCAACTTTATATGTTTCTCATGTTTTGGTTTAGTTTGGCAGATACAATGGTATGTTTTGCTTTTTCTTTAGGTAGGGGCATGTGTTTGAAGAGCAAGGCGCCACTTAGAAGAACAAGGGCCCCTACATCAGCTAATGCCCAAAAGTCATAATACCATTTAGAGGAAAGAAAAAATTGGTGTATTTAAGCGGTTATGTCACCTTTTGAACTCAACAGCTACAATCCTGAGGAGTAAGATCTTACATGTCTGAAGCTTAAATGAGCAGAATCAGTTGAATTAAAGGGCAAATTAAACAAACCACCTTAAATTTGGGTGGTTGGTATGGACCGTATTTTTGAAGATTGTAACTTTATTATATGTATGTGTTCGTTGAAAATCAGAACTTTTTCTGCTCTCGTAGTTACCATAATCTGTTACAGAAATATTTTCCATTATATTGATCAAGAGTACATTATTGAGGCGAGATCTAATTACTATAGGAGGATATGATATAATCTGACTTGATGAGTAAAATATAAAGTAGAAAAAACTTAGAGATGATACGTTGCGTTAAACAATGACAGCACGAAAACCATAAGGCTGGCTTGAAGAGAAGTGTAAAAGGAAAGGTACCTGCAAAGTTGGGCCATGATGAATTGCGAAAAATGTAGTAAATTCAGAAGCTTAATTGAATTAAAGGGCACGTCAAAGAAGTATAAGCTTGGTTTGGTAGCTTCACTAATGATAATGATACTGATAATTGAGACATTACATGAACTCATTTAGTTTTAACTGGACGAAAACCTGTTTCAGTCTTGCCCAGTTGCTTACGAAATGTCATTTCTTCAACAGAGTCTGAGCAAGGTTACTTGGTATTAAAAAAAATCTTCGCGGTCACATCAAAATCCTTGACTCGTTCGTTTTTCCTATTGCTAAACTTGCTGGGCAGATGTGACTTTCATATGGGATTTGCCTTTTATACCGACTCATTTAGAATAATTTATAAGTAGTTTTTTTTAATTATAATTTATGAAATATAAGATAAATATATGAAAAGAATTTTATTTCGATTTACGTGAAATGTGTTTATAGGTGATTTTAATTGTGATGGCAAATGGAGCCAGTCATGTTATTTTAATTTGGTTTATTTTTTCTACTTTTTATTAGTCGTATCAAGTCTTTACCAAAAAATCATATATATACATTGACTCACCTTTAAAAGTATTCTTTCTTTATCACCCTCATGATCTGTCTTATCTCACGCTGGATTAAGGATTATTTTGAAAACATGTTCACTTGATCATCTTTAATTGATTTTTAAAAATATATGCAAGGTGGTTAATAGATTTTTATAGTAAGAACAAGAGTTTTCTTTTTTGTTGAGCCATTGAATCTGACTAGATGTTTGAGGAATCTAAATAAGTGCCCACTACGTTAAATCTCTGGTGATATCTAGAGGTTTGACTTTTTCGTTTTTATTCCTCCTAGACTTGTTGGGCCTTGTATTATTTAACTTGTCCTCATAAAGAAGGCCTGCTTCCTTCATAAACTGCCCGACCGGGTTATCTAGTCCAGGTACAGCTCCCATTTTCATTTGAGTGCTGTTAAATAAAAAATCGGAGAAAAAGAAATGGGCCCACTTTTGTTAGATCAATGATGAGTATTTGTCATCAGTGATTTTTTGCTGTGAACAAAAAACTGGCCAGTCGAACCGGTCAGTGTACCGGTTCGGTTTGGATACTAAACCGAGAGGGAGTTGAACCGGTAGAGAACCGATCAAACGGGTGTGAACCAGTGAAAACCGGTGTGAACAATTAGGTTGTTATTAGTGCTATTTTTTTCATGCAGCTTTTAATATATCAGTCCCTATAAATTTAAATGAATTTTAATGATAATTTTGGTATCAATGATTATTAATTTTAATTAATGATGAGTCATAAAGATCAAAATTCTCAATGTTGTTATACTTTGTTGTTGTTACAATCAAATTATTGTCATATTTTCTTATATTTTGTTATTAGTGATTATTAATGTTGTTATATTTAATTAAATTATATTATTTTAATATGACTGGTTGGATTCTAAGTTGATTCCAATTCGACCAACTGAATTCCAACCGGATTAGTGTCTGGTTCGGTTTTTTGTTCCTTGATTTTTTGAGAAGAAAAAATAACAAAAAAATATCTCTTGAATTTTAAAATAATAAATAAGTGATTTTGACATATCAAAAATCATTACAAAAGTAGTCAAGATGACCTATTTGTTTTTTTAAAATTTAACTGGTATTTTTTTTTGTCATTTTCCCTTTTAATAATAGAAATTTGAAAATTTTGTCCTTTGACATGATTCTCTCCTAACTATATCTTTTTTAAATACTTTGTTTTTGAGATGTCTGATTAAGCTGCAATGGCCCAGTCTCCTACTATCTCAGCAAAGGGATTGGGCTTGGCCCAAAGTAACCAAGCCATAGTGGGTCCACTTGAAGACCCCTTACATCTCCATCGAGAAAAGAACATGTTCTGCGTTAAAGCCTGGCAAAGAATAATTGTCTTTGGTTAATTGGAAAAAACTAAGTGCAGGAAATATATGAGATTAGGGGGAGGCACGTGTTGCATTGCTTAGCTCTCTCACATCAAAATTTAGTCCTCGTTTGATTATTCCAAAGATGGGATATATATATATATATATATATTCCTCCTTCAGTCCTAAATATAAGACCGGAAGAATATGTTCTAATTACATCCAAAACTTTGACTATTATTAGTATGGCTGCTTTTGATTTGCAAATCTCTAGAATATCTTCTTATTCTTGGAAAGCCCAACAAATCATTACAAGGGAAGATTTCATTTAAGGATTGCTATAGCCAATTAATATCAATCAACCCCCAAAACATTCCAAAACATCAGTTAACCCCTTTTGGACCAAAATAAAATTAAAAGTAAAAGTAAAATTACAATAATATCCCTTATTTTTATTTTTTAAAAAAATAAATATTAATTGCTGCTAGAGTTCTGGCTACCGAAGGTAGAAGGTCCAACCATTGGTACTCAGGCGATTCCGTCACTATAGCTCTGGTGGCTGGAGGATATTTTTTAAAAAAAAAAGTGACCAAAAGAAGGTTTAAACTCATGACTTATTGGTACACTAAAAGTGACATGACTACCAAATCAACCAAACCATATATTTTTATATATAAGTGTCCAAGTATAAGTGAACAAATAAAATTTGAGAATTTACAAGTGAAATTCAGCGATTTACAATAAAAATTTAGTGATTTACAAGTAACACATAATGGAATTCATAACCCAAAATGCAAGTGTTTAAATGTGAATGAGTAAGTAAAATTTGAAGATTTACAACAGAAGTTTATAAATTTACAACCCAAATTCAATAATTCACAAGAAACACAAAAGAACTACAATCCAAAATGTAAGTGTTCAAGTGTGAATAAACAAGTGAAATTCAGCTATTTACAACCCAAATTCAACTATTTATAAGAAACATAAACATTACAAAACTAATAAAAGAATTCACAACTTCAAAAACAAGTATTCATGTTTCTTATAAATCGTTGAATTTGGATTGTAAATATCTGAATTTTTTTTTTAAATCACTAAATTTCACTTATTCATTTACACTCAAACATTTATTTTTTATGTTGTGAATTCCCTTTTCTTTCTTATGAATCACCGTGTTTAAGTTGTAAATTCATGAACTTTTGTCACAAATATTCAAATTTTACTTGCTCATTCACACTTAAACACTTGTATTTAGGATTATAAATTCCATTATATTACTTGTAAATCACCAAATTTTTGTTATATATTACTGAATTTCACTTATAAATTGTCAAATTTTACTTGTTCACTTAGACTTGTACATTTGTATTGTTATATATATTTTTCTTTGCATCACATAATTAAATGGTTTGGTTGGCTTGATGGTCATATTATTTTTGGTGTGCTAAAAGGTCATGGGTTTAAACCTTTCTTTGGCCACCTTATTTTAAAAAAAATATCCTCCGGCCACAAGAGCTACACTAAATTACTAATATTACGTCCGTCCTTGTTTTGATATTTAATTTGTTTTTAAATATAACTCCTTAATTAATTTTATCTCTTATATTAATTTTTTTAAGTAGTCCTTGTGATAATTACACATGTAAAAGATTGTATTAAATTATAGTTTTCACTAATACACATAATTAGTAATGGTATTTTAGAAAAAATAACAATTTTTATTATAAAAAATTAATTTAACTATGTTCTTAATATTTCTAAACCGGTCAATTAGGTATTATATTAAATACTAGAGGTAGTATATAAATAAAACATAAGATGTAAATATACAACTATTTTCTAATTTACAATGTCACAATCATAAAAGAAACTGTTAAAATAGATTCAACTATCTCTTATTTTTAATATAAGACACACTTAACTAATTTAAATAAATTTAAAAAATAATTAAATTAATTATTTATCAAAAATATGTTTCTATTTTTCTAAAATAGCCTCTTAAATTATTTGGATTGAAAAGGACAAAATATATTGAAGTTTTAATATTAAGGAATATAAGTAATATATTGCAAATATATATTATAATTAAATAAGTTTTCCTTTCTCTCCATTTCTATATATAATTATTTAATATCTATCTGTTGCACCCTCCTTTTCGTCGTTCAACTTTGGCCTGATATTCTCACCAGAAGCCCTGCACTTCAAATAGTCAACATACAGCAACTTTGGTTCAATACACAAATTAGACTCCCAAATTTGGCTTCACTTTCTTCACCTACTTGCTTCGACCTACCCTTTGTATTTTAATCCTTGCACATCAACACTCCAACCAAATTCTATGCTCTAAATACAGATCAATCCACTATCTCCTTCCTTCTCCCCTGTTTATTTATCTTCTGCAAACGCTGTGCCCAACAAGAAAAGAACCTCTCCTGAAGTAGATTGGAACCCCGAGGATCATAGAGCAGAGGGGTCATAAAAATGGCGAAAAGCAAGGTTTTGATTGTGGGTGGAACTGGGTATATTTGGAGGAGGATTGTGAAGCCTTGTCTGGCTCAGGGCCATGAGACTTATATTGTTCAACGACCTGAGTTAGGCCTTCAAATTGAGAAGCTTCAGATGTTGCTCTCCTTTACGAAGCAAGGTGCTCATCTCGTTCAGGTCTCCTTCTCCGATCACCGGAGCCTCGTTGACGCCGTTAAGCAGGTTGACGTTGTCATCAGCGCCGTCTCCGGCGTTCGTTTCCGGACTCACAGCATTCTGTTGCAGCTCAAGCTTGTCGACGCCATCAAAGAAGCCGGAAATGTTAAGGTATTATTGTTTCTGTTATGAGTCTGTGATCCATCTTCTGTTCCTTCGATTCCTTCTTTCATTAAACCCGTCGTGTTGACTTTTAGTCTTACCTTGACGACCCGTCTATGCATTGAGATCTAAAGCTTAAGCAAATCAACCATGGCGCAAAAACTGAATCTTTTTTGCCAAGTTTTCAAGTATTTGCCGTATAGTCTTCTTGTGTTCTGCAGAACACATTTAGAGAGCAAAATCAGGCAATTTTTTCATGAGAATCCTAAACAATGTTGTTGTCTTTATATGTTTGTTTCTTGTAGCGTTTCTTGCCTTCGGAATTTGGACTGGACCCTGCTCATATGGGACATGCTCTGGAACCAGGAAGAGTGACATTTGATGACAAAATGACAGTGCGAAAAAGCAATAGAGGAAGCTAACATCCCTCACAGTTACATCTCGGCAAACTTGTTGGCCGGATACTTTGCCGGCAGCCTCTCTCAGATGGGCTCCTTTGTCCCTCCAAGAGACAAGGTCCATCTATTTGGTGATGGCAACCTCAAAGGTAACACACATAATTCAATTGCTTTCATTGACCATCAAACTGTCTAGTATTACATTTAAGGTTGTCCCCTCTTGTCCTCTGATTGTTTCCTGCAAAATCCAACTTAGTTCAACGACAGCAACATCTTGTTTGGTTAATACGAGACCATGTATTGTTACAGCCGTGTTTATGGATGATGACGATGTTGCAACATATACCATAAAAGCAATAGACGACCCTCGAACTCTAAACAAAACATTGTATTTAAGGCTACCTGAGAACATTCTTTACCAAGGAGAGCTTATTCGAATTTGGGAGAAACTCATCGGGAAGGAACTAGAAAAGACATATATATCTGCAGAAGACTTCCTCACCACCTTGAGAGGTAAGACAAAAATCTGGTTCTGCGTCCACATTTGTTAAGCAGTTCTTTTCTTTTTGCCCCCTCTCTCTCTCATTGGAATGTGTTTTTCTTATTTGTAGACATGGATTATAAACTCCAAGTTGGAATTGGACACTTCTATCACATTTTCTATGAGGGATGTTTAACAGATTTTGAAATAGGTGAAGAGGGAGAAGAAGCCTCAAAGCTTTATCCTGAGATTAATTACACACGCATGGATGAGTACTTAAGGATTTATGTGTAAAATAAATTGATTTCGCAGAAGTTCAGTGTAATGAAGCATGACTATCAGTTAGAGTTAGGGAGAAAAAAAGGCTTTCTCATATCTTAGTATATCAGTGATCTATAGTAGTTTACGTATAATTACCATTTTCCCCTATTAACTTCTTTATATTAATAATAACCAAAGACCATTTTCATCTGTAGAGATTAGATTTGGGGCTTCAACCTCTTCAACCAGAAGCCTTTTTTTTTTTTTCAATCCTATTTTCTTCTCTTGTTCTCTCCCTTTTAAAATTAGACAGAGCAGAGTTGGAATATGTGAGTTGAGCACTTGGTGCTTCTAAATTCTATTTGATGAATTTATATCCGGAGAAAGGCTCTACAGGGCTCTCTCATATTGAACACAATACAATTTCTTTAGCCAATATAAGTAACACACAAGTGTTTTGAGTATTAGCGGCATAGTTTTGTTTTTCAAAAAAGTGAATAAATCATTACAGGAAAATTATTTGAGTTGAATTTTATGAATTCCTTAAGCTGCTCTGTATCTCTTTTGAACTTGAAGAGGCACACAAATTCATAGTCATAACTCAGTTTCATTCTAGGGCTCTGTAAATCCATCCATAAGCGATGAAGATGGCAAAAAAATAAAAGCAATCCAGCGAGCTCATATATCAGAAAAATAACCAGATAGGACCCCTATGAATGTGACATCATTTGGTACAAGCTGCCCATTCCTCAGCTTCTGGAAGAGGATAAGGGCATCTTGACTCCTGAGCATGCCCGTGAGTAGCCAACCCACATAACCATAGCATTCCAAGTTGCAATCTTTCTTTCAAACACCTTTTGAGCCTTTGTAATTGCTCCACTCTTTGCATAGATGCAAACCAATGCTGTACCAAGAATCACTCCCACTTGAATCCCTTTATTCTTCATAAATTCATGAAGTCTTCCCCCCAAATCAACACAGCCTGCTCGTGCACAACAGACAGAACTGAAGCTAATGTCGCACCATTTGGTTCAAAACCTTGGGCAATCCCAAAGCCTCGTTTGAACAATAGCCTTGAGCATATCCACTGAGTATAATCCATCCCATGGTATTTATAAAGTCCTGCCCGTTGATTTTTAATATACGAAGTTTTTTACAAAATGTAGTAAACATCTATAATTCACTCTAAAAAAAAAATGTCATCATCTATCTTACTTTAATATCAAGTATTTTTGAAACTATTCACATGTAAAAACTACTAACAAAGCATATTAAACAGTGAATTCATGTGATTTATTCTCTGCTATAAATATCAGAGCAGAGTTTTACGACAAAAAAATAATAAAAATACCAAAGAGTCAAACACCTAAATTATAATGAGGATGAAGCATAACATACGAACGCTATTCGATAAGATCGATGAGATTAATAATCACAGACTCTGTTTTAGCTGTAGTACCATCATAAATGTGGAGTGGGTAGATATCTTCATGTTCAAATATAGGCACAGGAGGTAGACGTGGTGGACACACATACCCATACATTACTACTGCCGCAGTTACGGACACAGCTTCAGCCCCTTGTTCGTTTATTTCCATGAATGACTTCTGAAATATGCTGGAAACATATAAATTCTGACGACCTCTAAAACAACTAAACATCCCTCTCCACTTTCCTCCAGCAAACGGCATTGTCACCCCTAATCCCCTCAGCGGCTCAGAAACTTCCATCTCGTAAGAAATATTAAATTCTGGGGTCTTCTGGTGGTCAGATAGATTCTTTAAGATTTCTGCAAGATGTTCTATACGCTCTCGATCAGTACCTTTACATGGGTAACAGCATACCCTGCTGGAACGGTTGTAGTCATATTTACTTTGCTTTTTAAATGGTTGATCAACCATTTTCAAATCCTTAAATGCATTCCCCTTGGCACTCATGGAGGGATCCATCTCTAAGTTCTTGTTCTCTTCTCGAGAACATATCCTTATTATACGGGGCATATATTTCCATGCTCCTTTGAAGTGCATTGCATTTGTAATGACAAACTTGACCGAGTTGCTTAGAAACTCTTCAGGCATAAAGTCTTTAACCAGGCCACTTGTCTCGTTTTCCGCCCAAGAATTAATTTCTCGGGTCGCATGAGGAGGCTGCATAAATATACACAATTTCAAGAGACCGAGAAAATTAGCTAAGTTATATTTTTCTCTTTAACAAATGCGTGTTACAAGAACTACTCCGTGTGTCTGTCTTTATAACCACATCCAACCAGCTCTTATATTTAGAGGAGATAATATGAGAAAAGAAACATACGCTCCAAGAGACACAGTATAAACAAAGGCCGATCATACATTTAACAAGAACATAAACGGCCTGCAATCATCATGCATCAATCAATATGAGTTGATGAGATTATTTTTTTTAGGAGACAAGAAGACAGAGAGGAAGGAGATAGACTAGAGCCTAACAATGCTATGAGTAATATGAAATTTGAATTTGATTTAATTAAAGATATTTAGATTGGGTGGAAAAAAATGACGAAACATTACCTGGTTCTGAAAGTCCACTGGGTTCAGAGCGGCTCTATAATCCGAGTCGAGAATCTGTTTAAAAGAGGGATTCAGAGTGAGGGATTGATCAAGCCATAAGGCATTGACGCAACGGATCCGAGCTCCCTCGCCGAGATCGCCATAGGGCAAGATGACGTCGGGTCGAGCGGCTACAGAATTGAGGCTGTCGACGATATGGGAGTCGATTACGGCGCGAAGCTGACGGCGGGGGGAAACGCTGGAGCCAGCGGCAAGGAGGCTGAGCACCACGTGGAGGGACGGGTATGAAACCACCCTGTTTTCACCTGTTTCTCCGGACAAAAGATGGCGTCCGAAGAACACCGGGTCCGACCTGGGACCTCTCTGATTTTTCAGATCTGCTCTTTTTCCGCCATAGTAAGAAGCCGTTTGGTTTGCCAAAACCGGGCAGAAGGAGAAAGAAAGGACATTCCTGGGACGAAAGTGATTTAGCCGCATGATGGAGAGCAGTTCAAACTTGAACTTTTGCTCCTAGGTATTTTTTTGTTTTAGGTTTCTTCGAGTTTTGCCGTGCATTGAATTTGTAATCCTTTATATCATATAGAAAGTTGAATTACCACTAGAGGTGAAAATAGGTCAAACGGCCTATCAGAGGTCTGTAGCCTGACCTGTTTTAGGCCTAATTAAGCCAGGCCTGTTTAAAAAATATATATAGGCTCAGGCTTTTTTGAAAGTCTATTTCGTCTAATAGGTCAGGCTCAGGCTCTATGAGAAGCCTATAAAGTCTATCAGGCAGCCTGAGCCTATTATGTTTTTTAAATATTATGTGGATTATATAGACCTCTCAGTGAGTGAGAAGGCAACCACTTCACCATTGCATTTTGTTATTACATCTTTTGCATGATGTATAATTTTAAACCCACTTAGATAAATTGACAACAAAATTATTTACTCCAAAAACGTAGCTCTCTTATATTTTCGTTTTCCTCTTTCGGTCTTCATTTGATTTTTTGATTTTCAAGTTTCAAGTTTCAACCGAGTTTTCGACTGCCGTCCACCGCTCTCCACCCTCACCTATCTTAGTTTTCAACTGCGTCTGCCGCTCTCAGCCTCACTTGTCTCAGTTTTCGACTCTCAGCCTCTTAGTCTCCTTCTCTCTGGTCTCCTTCTCCTACCTCAGTCTCAGTTTTTGACTCCCGACTGTCGTCTGCTGGTGCTCATGCTTGTGGGTCGTGCTTGTGCTCCACAGTTTGTGCTCGTGCTCGTCAGCGTCACTCAGTTGCTCAGCATCAGCGTGAAGATCTTGACAAAAGGGTGCAACGGATCTTGACGAAAAGGCACAGCTTCTTTCTGGAGAGTGGAGACGAATCTGAGAAGTGAGATTCTCTACCTCTTCAACCATATCTTTCTGAGACTCCGACTCCTGGAAGTTTTCTACCACCGGCGTGGATAGGAGCGTGGCAATGTGCTGGTCTGTTGAATGGAAGTGGCTCCTATGTCATAGCACCCTGTTCTCCGAGACCCTGATTCCTGAAAGTATTCCACCACTCCAGCTCGAGCAAAGGTCAGTTAGATTCAAACTGCATCTTCTTTGCATTATTCAGTCTGTCTCATGGATTACTTAGAAAATGTTAAGGGGTTAAATTTTTTCTGCCGCATGGATTACTTAGAAAATGTTAAGGGGTTAATTTTTTTGGTATTCAAGAATGAAGAATCTATATATATATGTAATTATAGGATTAATTAGGAAATGACAGGGGGTTAAATTTTTCTCAGTTGGTGCTTTTAGAGTCCACATGATGCTGACTGCTGCTGACACATGATTGTTTTTTTCTTCCAATTTATGTTACTGATATTTTGCATTAAGAATAGAATGTTAATATATGCTTTCTGATTCATTTGTAGTTAGTGTCATCTCCATTTGAGAGTAAAACAATGTCATCTAATTCAGTTCCTTCAAATGCTATTATGCCATTAGCTAGTCAACAAGCACCAACAGATTCTAGTCAACAAACTAATGAAGAAAATGATGGTAATGATTGTATTATTCAAAAAAAGAGGTGAAAAACTTCTACCATTTGAGAAGAGTTTGATCAAATTGAAACCGATAAGGGGGTCAAAGCAAAATGCAAGTATTGCAAACAACTACTTGCTTATTCAGGGAAGGGAGCTAGCACTAGCCATCTTCGGAGACATGTCCAAGCTTGTTTGCAAAGGAAATTGCTAGTTTATTCACAAAACAAGCAACCTTCTATTCCATTTCAACCTTCCAATTTGAATATTAATCCATTTTTGACACCGGGTGCTAGATATTCTAATGAAAAGATGAGGGAAATAATAGCTACTGCAATTATGGTACATGAACATCCTTTAAATATTGTTGAGGATGAAGTTTGGATGTGGGGCTTCCAATATGCAAATTCTGAATTTGAGAAAGTATCTCGCAAGACAGCAAGAAATGATTGTTGTGTCATATATGAGGCAGAGAAGAAACAATTGAAGGCCTTATTGGAAGGTGTGAACAAGATTAGTTTGACTACTGATATGTGGAAATCAGCTCACCAAGTAGCTGAATACATAGTTATCACCGGGCATTTCATTGATCCGGGTTGGAATCTTCAAAAGTGAGTTTTGAGTTTTGTGAAAGTTGCTGCTCCTAGACAAGGGATTGATGTGGCAGATGCTATTTTCAAGTGTTTGAAGGCTTGGGGTATTGAAAACAAAGTGTTTTCTGTGTCAGTTGACAATGCTTCTTACAATAATTCTTGTTTAAGAGCTCTTAAAGACACTTTATCACTTAGTAGTTCATTACCTCTAGGTGGTGATTTGTTCCATGTTAGATGTTGTGCACACATATTGAACTTAATGGTGCAAGATGGCCTTGGAAGAATTAGGGACATTATACATAATGTTCGAGAGAGTGTGAAATATATCAATTATAATGATTCAAGGCTGAAAGCATTTTGTGATAGTGTTGAGCAGAAACGTTTGAAGGAAAGAAAGCTTATTCTTGATTGTCCGACAAGGTGGAATTCAACATATAGGATGCTATCAATTACTTTGAAGTTTAAGGTTGTCTTTCCTGATTATAAGGAAAGAGAGCCACATTACAACTATGCACCATTAGAAGAGGATTGGAATAAGGTTGAGAAGATTTGTAAACTTTTAGAAGTATTCAATCTAGTCACCCATGTCATCTCCGGTAGTGAGTATCCTACTACAAATTTGTACCTTTCTGAAGTTTGGAGAGTGAAACAAGTAATTGACAATGCCACAGAAGATGGTGATTTCTTCATAAGAAAAATGGCAGCTTCAATAAAAGAAAAGTTTGACAAATATTGGAGAGAATGTAATATGTTCATGGCCATTGCGAGTGTTTTGGATCCCAGGTGCAAATTATATGTTGTTAATTATTGCTTTCCTTTGATTTAGAAGCCTAATCATGTGGCTTCTAAGAATATAGATAAAGTGGTGAGTGCTTTGAAATCAATGTATGATGAGTATGTAAGCATGTATAAAGGAGACACAATGGGTAATAATGAAGTTGATAATGCTGGTAACAACTCTTCTGCCAATGCACCTGGTTCTTCTATAGTTACTGGATTTGATCAAATCATGAGCATTGTTCATGAAAAGCAAGCAGTCCTCCCAATGAAATCAGAATTGGAAGCTTATCTTGAGGATGGTGTTTACATTCTTGATGGTAATTCTCTCTTTCAGTGCCTTGGAATGGTGGAAAAATAATAGTAAGAAGTATAAGATTTTATCTAAGATGGCTGCTGACATATTAGCTATTCCAATCTCAATCGTGGCATTAGAGTCTACATTTAGTGCTGGAGGTAGAGTTATCGATGAATATTGTTCCAAATTGAATGAAGAATCAATTGAAGTGCTTATTTGTGGTGGGGATTGGCTTCGCAATAAGTATGGCTTGAGGAAAAAACCAAAGGTATAAATTTTGTATCGTAAAAGTTATATCATTTCTTATTCTTCTTACTTCTTAAATTATGATATGATCTAATATTATATATTTGATTTGTTTTTTTTTCAAGGTGCTCGAACAAGATGAAGAAATTATGCTGAAAATTTGATGATTTGCGACTGGTGGCTATTCTTCTTAAACTTGTTTTGTTGTAATGTTGTTGTATTTGGTATATTCTTGTTGAATGTTGATTAATAACAGTATCTCAACTTGTATTTTAAGTACTTGTGGATTGTGATTTTATTTGAGTTTATTTAGTTGTATGTTCTCTTTTCTTTTTTCCTGTTTGGCAGCTCTGTTTTAGATCACTAGTGGCCTGTTTCGGCCTGTTTAAAGGCAGAGGCCTGTATTCTGTTAAGGCCTATTCTCGGCCTGTTTAAAGGCCTAAGCCTGTGTTTTGTTAGGCCTGTTAGCTTGTTTATAGATTTTTAAAAGATACAGGCCTGTTAACATGTTTCAGGCCAAACCAGGCCTTTATATAGGCCATGCTTAGGCTAAATTAGAAGCCTTTAACAAGCTACAAGCCAGACTCAGGTCTATTTGTTACAAATCAGGCCGAGCCTGTTAAGACAATGGCCTGGCGTGGCCTAGCTGTTTCTTTCCCTAATTACCACAAAATAATTAGTTAAAGATAATACTCTATTTTAATTCATAATTTCAGCTTAATTTTAAGAATTGAATATTCATATGATTTCAAAGCATGCAATATATACAGCTTCATTATTTGGTAGAGTAGTCTTTTTTGAAAATTTAGTCAAGCCAAAATTAGTGCATACTAAACATCAACAAATTTAGTATAGTTATGTTATATATCTAAAGAGGATATGTAGAGGAAGCAATGGCTTTAACTTCTGTATTATATAGTTACTTGAAATTTACATATTTGATTCAATAATTACATAGGATAATTTCATAGTTAATAACTAAATAGGACAAAAGCAATATTGCTACATGATATACAAAAAATTAATGAAGACAAATTGAGTTGAAACTAATATATTTGATTTAATAATTACATAGGCTTATTTCTTAGTCAATAATTACATATGATAAATATTAGCAGCCACTTGATCAATTACTTGTTCTGAAAATCTGCCTTTAAAGCAAATATAAGGAATAAAATCTTTTAGCTTGAGGACCTATTAAGGATTCAAGGTTCAACCTTCATTGTGAACGTTTTGAGAAAACTTTAGTTTCTAACTGCAGAGTTTTTTTGGCTCCTTAATCCTCAGATCCACCCAGATAAACATCGACCAATAAGAAGGGGGGGGGGGAGATAAGTTTTATCATATCAAATGACCATACAGCATCTTGGGAAAGTCATCATATATAGTTTAGTGTTAAAGAGCTTGTTTTAATTGTAAAAATCTGAAATCCAAAACCATTATATTAACTAAGAAATTATAAAATGGGCCATTTCTTATCTACTAAAAAAATGCCCACATTTATTTTTCTATTTAAAATTATTGAATAAGCAACCAATAAATAAAAATAAGAAGGCATGAGAGACAAATTAAATATCTTTTTAAATTGTTGAAACTGTATAAATAAAAAGATAATTGGTTAATAGGATTGGGAAGTTATATTTATTTGGTATATTACTTAATTTAAAATTTAAAATAATTATTAACACTACAAGATTAATGTAACTTTCAAATTTTAAAAATATATCACAGCTATTATACATGCCATAATTTTTAGAATCAAAGAAGTTATTTCATGAAATTCAAATGAAAACAAATAATAAGTATCTTTGGAAAAGACAACTATCATTAACTTTAAATTTAAAATATTTTTTCAAGGTAACTTGTACTTCTAAAATGTAAATAAAGAACTTAACTAAAATAATGTCAGATAACTGCTACATTTATTAAGAGAGATAACTACAAAATTTTGTCATGATGAGATAAGAAACGCATAGATTGGAGAGGTGTTCATACAAATTTTGTTTCTACAAAAAAAAAAAAGACATATTTATCTGCATCTTGGTGAAACCACTTGGCAATCTCTCAGTAAATCCTGCTTTATACTCTACTTTTAAAATAATTATTAACACTACAAGATTAACGTAAATTTCAAATTTTAAAAATATATCACGGCTGTTATACATGCCATAATTTACGGAATCAAGAAAGTTATTTCATACAATTCAAATGCAAACAAATAATAAATATCTTTGGAATAGACAACTATCATTAATTTTAAATTTAAAATATTTTTCAAGATAACTTCTAATTCTAAAATGTAAAAAAAGAACTTAACTAAAATAATGAGATAAGGAACGTATAGATAGGAGAGGTGTTCATAAAATTTTTATTTTTACAAAAAAAGAAAAATAAGACATTTATCTGCATCTTGGTGAGGCCACTTGGCAGTTTTTCATTAAGCCCTGCTTTATACTATACTTTTATATATTAATAGATACCAAACATTAACTCTATTTCAACCGATGGAAATGGAAATTGAATTTAATATTGAAGGAGTTTCGTAACCAAAAGGGAAAAAAAAAAAAAAAAGAAATAATGAACGATGCTCTTTAATTTCTTGAATAAAAAAATCTTATATAGATAATTGTAAGAAAAATGAGATTGATAAAATAAAATTTAATTTCCCCGAACAAGGCCGCTGCCGCATAAAAATGCACCATCAGAAAATGGCTCAAGACTTATTGATAGGAAAGGAAATGATTAATGCGGAATTAAACTCATTGATGATCGGGTATTTAATCTTTGGGTTAACTTTGAAATCTCACCCAATATCTTTGCATTATCATAAGAAAGAATGCATATAAAAGCTGGATGCACTTGCCCCTTTCCTGCTTAATAACCTACGCATACTATGACTATTTATAACATGATCAATTATAAATAGTTGTGTTCTCGTAATCTCCTAAAATACATATTTTTAATCATACTTATGTTGGCGGCAGCAAAGGAGGAATAGCAAAATCCGGTTCGAGTCGCGTCGCAAGAACATTGTCCTTGAGAGACATTCCGCAACCCCTTGGCATAACAGGAAGCGGCACTCCCCAGGATCAGACGAACCCTTCCTGCGAAGCAAGGCGGCAGAACAGCGAAAGAGTTTGTAACACAGGGAACAGAGGAGAGGAAGAAGACGAGCACAGATTGCTCTCACGCTTTCTGAACCATCCCTTATATAGATGCGAATGGCCACATCACCGGAAGATGCATCCCTCTGTTTCGTCGAAGGTTCCGCTGGAGACAGAACAACACGAACGTTGGCGCACACAACGGTCGGCCACAAAAACTAGACGGCAACACTTCAATTTCGATAAGTCCAAAAATAAGACTTTTCTGGTAAGCACATAATTTATTTAAACTAATTTTTGCAAAATGAGGCATTACCACATCTAATTCACACACAGGAAGAATCGTCAGTTTTCAACTGCGTTTCTCTTCTGATGGCCTGTTGTCGTGTGCACGAGGCCCACCTTCCCCTTGGCCCATTTACCTCCCCAAGGATATTTGATCTCTTATATACACTTGGTCTTCTTCTCATCTTTCTAATGTGGGACTTTATTTGACACACACTCATGTAATTTCCACAACAACTTATCATATATTTTTATAATAAGAACAAGAGAAGTAATTTAGTCAGATTGCATAGAATATATGAAGGGAGATAATTCGATGGAGTATTTGACATCAGTTGGAAGAGACGGGAATGCAAATTCCTGCATGTGTATATTTTTATCTCGAGTAAATTATTTAAGTAATTTTGTACAAGAAGAATTGTCTAGTAAAGCATAAATTTTTTTTTTTAAAGAAATGATTATAGAGTTCGCCGAGTATAAGCATATGCGGAATTGATGTTTCTGAAAATTAGGAATTTAATTATGCCGGATATGTATTGATACTATATACATAATTTTAATATGCTACATATACACACACATATATATGCATGTACATGAATTAATTAATTAAAGGGCACGTCCATCGCAATCTAAATTCAAATGGGAGATGGTGCATTTTCGTTTGGTAGCCTTTACAATTGTGACATGAAAATATTATTGGCTCTGTCGCTTTTTAAAAAACTTAACTTCATCACATACAGATTAAACAGTTAGTTAAAGATACAGTATTGGTACTGTTATGGAAGGATTCCAGTTCAGGCTCCTTGCAGGAGACGCTCTCACTTCGGAGATATGGGGATGCCTTGTGGATCTCAAGAGAGCCTGGGATGGAGGGTTCAGGAACATCTTGCTCAAATGTGGCTCGAGATGCTGTCATTATGTCAGAACAGTGTCCCTGAGCTCCATGAGGAATTCTCTTTGATCAGTGAAATTAAGGATGTGCTGCAGCGTGATTGGAAGGTCTCTTTTCTCTATATTGAAAGGGACAATATCAGAAGGGCGGATATGCTTGCAACACGCGGGTTATCAGATGCGTGTGGCCTGCAACTCTTTGTTCTAGTGGCTCTGGAACAAATCCTTCTTGGCGATACAGGAGACTAGTTCCCTTTGTTTTAGTTTGGTGTTTTAGCTCTGTGTCTTTTCTTTCCTGTGTATCAAAAAAAAAAAAGAAGTAGAAATTGAAAGTCATTTCCTCAAAATACCTTTATATATGGAGGAGAAAGCGTATAAAAAACAGAATAAAAAAATTATTATAACATAGAAAATTTATGAAGAGGAGAAAATATATAATGAAGAGAGATAACAGTTTGAAAAATAAAATAATAAATATATTAATTATTAAAATAAACAATTAATAGGTGCAAAATAAGAAATTTGGCATGAAAGTTTAATACAACTTGCAAATGCTGCTTTATTTAGGAACAAAGAGAAATGATAGTTATTTCTTATAAAAAGAGACGGACAGAGTATTACGTAAAACTATCATGAAGTTTCAATAATTGTGACATTACAATGTTGCGTAGATTCACCATGGAGTTTCAACACATGCATGTTTTTTTTTTGTTTGTTTATGGATGAGGATGATGTTGTAACATACTCCTCTCGTTCTATCCATAGAACAAACAAAAAAGACATTTTTGGTCCTATTTATAGGGTATCAAGAGAAATTTTTTATATAAATGTATAATTTTACCTTTTATTTATTATTATATAGACTTTGTTTAAACGATGTATAATGTATATTAGATAAGGATAAAGTTAAAAGTTTATTAAATTTTAAATAAGAATTAATAAAATTTAAAATTTTTCTTAATCTATATAAAATATATTGAAAACAACTTATGAATAAAACCATAAGAATACCATAAAGGCAATAGACGACCCTCAAACTGTTGGGGGGTGGGGGACATTGTACTTAGGGCCGTCAAAGAATATTCTTTCCCAAGGACAGCTTATTGGAACTTGGGAGAAACTCATTGGAAAGGAACTACACAAGACATGTACTTCCGTAAAAGACTTCCCCACAACCTTGAGAGGTAAAAAAAAAAAAAAAAACCCACAGATTCTATGTTCAAATTTATCAAATCAGTCCCCCCTCATTGGAATGAGTTTTCTCATTTGCGGGCATGGCTTGTAAGTTCTCTGTTTTAATATTTTCACATAAAAAACTTAGTTACGGAACACTGTTTGAAATGCTGGTGAGAGGCTTCCCGCGCGTAGTTTGAATATTTGGTGTTCGGATCGGGGGTCCAAACGCAATTGCTTTCAGCCTTTGTAGAATTTCAGAACAAGAAATAATCAGTTCTTATTTATCCGTATTACTATCGGATCCCTCAGAAAACCTGTGCTACAGATCAGTATGGTCTTCTCCTAGATCTTCATCCTCAGTGAACTGGTTTCGCCGGTTGTCCACCCGAGCTTGCATAATCGTTCTTCACCGTTGCATGTGCTGGATACTTGTCGGACCTATTGTCCTTCATCGAAGTTCATCGACCTGGTTGTGCTTCGCGTAGAACTGGCCATTCTCTGCTCGATTTGACTTTTGCTTCACTTGATTTACTGTTGCAACTTCAACTCACAAGTAAGGGGGCTGTTTGAAGGTCTTGCAATCTTAAGAGATATACCCAAATTCAAGTTTCAACACACAAGTTTGTATAGTTTGTACAACAATGACTATGCATAATTTTATCAGGCAAAATTCTTCAATTGATGACCACTTTGTACAAGCTGAACATGGAAGTGTAATAGATGAAGACAATAATTATATAGCTGGTGAGACATCCTCGTCAAGTTTAACATTTGCTGTACAAATGAATCATGTTCATGACTCAATTAGAGACCAAATTGTGCAAAGTTTATGATTTAATTAGTTATGTGATTTTATTTACTTTATTTAGAAACTAAATTAATTTTAATTTATATTCATGTTTGTCCATTATATATATTTAATTAATTATCTACAATGTGTTTTCAAATTTTTCTCGATAAAAAATATTTTTATTTTATAATTTTATAAATAAAATACTTTTATTTTATCATAATAATTTTAGTTTTTTTCTAACTATAATATTAAATACTATTATTCAATAAAGTTCATACCCCTTTTTGATCATTTTACAACTAAACTCATTTTTCTGTTAATCATTCAAATAAGTTTTAGCTTTTCTAATTGACTTTTTATAAGCACCAATTCAAACATAAATCATATTATATTAGCTGATTTTTACTCTAACTTCAATTTACAAAAGTCAGTTAGAATAAACCGTCAATCCAAATACACCTTTAGATTTTAGCTGAGGAAAAAAAAAGACTCATCTATTTAAATTTGAATTATGTGTATCTTTTAAGTTTTAACACTTTCATTCTTGCACTGTGATTAAAACAAAAAAAAACGTGTAATTTTTTATTGATAATATTTTAAGCGCGCAACTTATGAACAAATTATGCATTCAACACAATTTATATATTTTCAAGTTTTGATTAAAAACCTAAATAAATCTAGAATAATTTAGAATTTAGAAAGAATGTTTTTTGGTCAACAGAGAGAGTGTTTGCATCGAATTAAATTGTACAGGGATTCAAATATGTCTTCAACAGATAATTTCATTCAATAGTCAATATTTTTAAAGCCATAAAGAGATTGTTAGTATCCATTTCTTGTAATTTTAATCTACCTTCTAATATAAAATTTTTTAATGAATGTGCTCATAAAAGAATATAACCTATGAAAATGGCCAGAGATATTTAAATTCTCCATCACCACGTGAATCTTGATTTCCTATTAAAATAATTAGGGATTACAGATATCTCTATCAAATAATCTTTTTGGAGATTAAAATAATTAAAGATATCTCGATGAAAATAATTTATTCTCCATCTCTAAACCATTAGGGATTTAAAGGTATTTTAATTCCACATGAACCATGTGAATCTTTCCTTGATTTGAAGGAAATGGCTAAGGCTCAAAGGAAAAATTGAAGCAACTGACTAATTTTCCAATACAATACGCATCATGAGATAGAATATCTTATATTTAAGAAATAATACAAAATACTATCTCTGATCCTAATTATAAGAGCTAGTTGACTAATTTGAGAAAATTAAAGAAAGAAGTTAAGTTAGTTATTTGTAATAAATATGTATTATCTTTCCTAAAATATCCTTACTAATAAGTGTATTAGTTATAACTATCATTGTTAGGAGGTAGAGCTGGTAATACGGGCTGGGCCCGCGGGGCCCAGCCCGCCAACCCGCCAAAAATGGCGGGCTCGGGTTGGCAAAATGCCAGCCCGCCAAGGTGCGGGCTACTCCAGCCCGCACCGTTTTCAGCCCGCGGCGGCCCGCCAGTTGGCAGGCTAGCCCGCTTTTTTTTTTTTTTTATTTTAATTTTTATATAATTTCTAATATGTTATACAACATAATTGGAGGATTTTAACCCCCAAATTTCATATTTACATCTTCTCATCCATGTAATTGCATATGTAATACATACATAAAAGATCTACTTAATTAATTTGGATAAGAAAATAGTCAAATTAATTATTTAGAAAAAAATATGTGTTAGTTTTTCTAAAATATCTTCTCAAATTATAAATTAATCCTCACATTATTTTATTATAACTCATTACTCAAGTTTAAAACTCCAAATCCAATTTTAACATTACAAACTAAGTCCAAACTTATACAAGTAATAATTTTTTTTTAAAAAAAAAAGTTAGGCGGGCCGGGCCTTGGCGGGCTCGGGCTGGCAAAATGCCAGCCCGCCAAAGTGCGGGCTACTTCAGCCCGCACCGCTTTTGGCCCGCACCGCTGCGGGCTGGCCCGTATCCGCACCGCCAGCCCGCATTCCCAGCTCTATTAGGAGGATTGCTTTAGAAAAAAATACATAAATATAAAAGACAAAGTGGATTGAGATCTTATATTTAAAATCAAAATAAAAATCAAATAAGATCTTATATTAAGAACAGGAGGTAGTATTATTTATTTATTTTCCGGTTGTAACGTGTAAGACATTAAAACCAAACTTTAATGGCTCAAATTCTTTTTTTTTTCTATAGTTATTCAGATTAAAAAAAATCAGAGAGTCACAATGTCCCGGAAGAGATTTGTCTCTGACGTCCGTGAGATGTACCTCATATACCTTGCAAAAAATTAAAAAAATAAATAGGAGTTCGGCGAAGAAAATATAGAGGCTGATAATTTCACTACGTGATTTCATATTTCTCATTTTAAATTTATTATTTTTTTTGTAATATTATCCCAACTCATTAAAAAACGGAAGTTAGTGTTCCCCTTGTGAATTTTTTATCTTCATTAATAAAATCTCTCCTTGCACTAAAAAAGCCAAAAAAAAAAAAAAAAACACTAACGTTACTTGTCCGCGACAATAATATTTCTCTGTTTTAATATTCTCGGGTAAAAAACTTAGTTACGGAACAATGTTTGAAATACCGGTAAGAGGCTTCCCGCGCCTAGTTTCAATATTTGGTGTTCGGATCGGTGGCCCGAGCGCCATTGCTTTCAGCCTTTGCAGAATTTCAGAACACGAAAGGCCTTAATCAGTTCATATTTATCCGTATTACTATCGGATCCCTCGGAAAACCTGTAAATCCTTACGTTCCGACCCGGATACAAGGTTTTCCGATGGGTCTCTCCGGCTCTGAGCCCGATTCTGATACCTCTCGTCTCCTCAACAGTCGCGAAACCCCGGCTAACGAGATCCCTGAAGACAAGTGGCATTTAGCCTACATCATCTACTTCACCCTCGGCTTCGGCTACCTTCTTCCATGGAACGCCTCATCACCGCCGTCGATTACTTCTCCTTCCTCTACCCTGAAGCCAGCGTTGACCGCATCTTCGCCGTCTTTAAGATGCTTGTCCTTCTTGTGTCCCTCTTCATCATCATCCTCTATACTCACAAATCCCGTGTCTATGTGCGAATCAACGTTGGTCTAGGCCTGCTTACGCTGGCCTTGCTCCTGGTTCCCATCATCGATGCATTGTACATTAAGGGTCGGGTCGGGTTGTATGATGGGTTCTATGCGACGGTCGGCGCAGTTGGGCTTTCGGCTTTAGGTGGCGCTCTGGCTCAAGGTGGAATCGTTGGGTCTGCTGGGGAGTTGCCGGATAGGTACATGCAAGCTACTATTGCTGGTACTGCTGCTTCTGGTAAATTTGCTTCTCTATTTCCTCTTCTGCTATATACTTATCATGTTTGGTTCAATTCCTAGTTCCCTTCAGGAATTCTGCTGCCAGTTGGATACGACATCCCCATGGATTTCGAGATGCCCATTTAATGGTTATGGTACAAATTTGCCCTTAAAATATTTTTCTTAATAGTAATGACTAATGAGCACTGTACACTTAGGATACTGATTGCCACTTCAAGCCAAAAAAAAAAAATACTGATTGCTACTGAAAAATATTTGGAAAAAAAATTACAAACAAGAATCTAGAATAGATAATATTATTAGGAAGGATCATCAAAATTGCAATTATTTAAATAGACCAAATATTAACATATAAATTTAAAAATACTAAATTGCCCCTAACTATACCTCCCACGTTCCCTCCCGCGTTCCCTCCTACATTCTGTTTGTAAAACAACTAAAAATTTCTAAACTTGACTAAATTAAATAGAATTTCTCTCAAATTTTACAACTTGCGTAAATATTTATTATACAAAAATACACAAACATTATTCATTTATAAAATTAGAATTTTTTTGAGTACATTAGAATTTTACTTTTAGAATCAACACAAACTTAGATTGAAAATAAATGTTGTATAATTTTGGAAGAAGTTTATGTAAATTTTAAAAACAAAAATACATATTGTTAATAAAATTTTAAAAAATCCAAATAATCTATATATTTTCACATTGGTAAATAGGATTACCTCCGTTAGAATTTTAAAAGCACTTGCGTGTAAGCCAAAAAAATATTGTAAATAAAAATATCAGTATAGTCTGGGTGGGAAAAAGCTTAAATTAACAAAGAAGACGTATGGTCATAGCCATAGGAATGATGGGTGGTTTGGTTTTAGTTCTTGTTTTTTTTTCCCTCAATCGAAAAAAATAAGTTCTTGTTTTTTTTTTAAAATTATAAAGGCAGGAGTTAACTTAGGAGGTTTTGGCAGGGATAATTTAGTATTTTTAGATTTATATTTTAATATTTGGTCATTCTAAATAATTATGATTTTTACCATCTCTTCCAATATACACTTTTATTCTAGGTCATTCCCCTTAATTTTGCTAAAATACTTTAAGATACTGAGTGTTACTAAAAAGATATTTTAGAATGTTAAATTAAGGGTGTGTTTGGATGACTTCAAACCGTGGTTTGGAAAAGTGATTCTGGAGAATAGATTCTGTGGAGAATAGATTATGTGGAGAATAGATTCTGAGAAAAAGTGATTCTGAGAAGTGAGAGTGTTTGGATAGTTATTACCAGAAGTGCTTTTTACATGTGAAAATTACCAAAAAGGGTATAAGTTAATATGATAATTATATAAGGGATAGATTTTATGATTTATTTTGATTTGAAGAAATAAAATTGTTAATGAAATAATTTTTACTAACATAATTAATAATATATAAGATAATATAATTAATACATAATTAATATGTGTACATATATTTATAAAACATAATATTAAATATGTTTATTTTCATATACTCTTCCAGTTTTGGCAGTAAAGTTATCAGCAAGAATATCCCAAGCTTTCTTTGTTAAGCTAGTACCTTTTCTTTCCCCTTGTTGCACAAGTTCAATGCAGAGGTCAATAAACACTTTCGTGGTTCGTAGTCCCAGGAAGCTTTCACCGTATTCTTACCCATTATGCTATATCACAATTACAGCTCTTCAGTCATCACAGGTTAATCAACTCAAAATTAATTGAAATAACAAGTGTCATTGTTACCCAAATCGACTATGAATACCATATTAACATTTTTCTTTCTTTCATTATTATTTAAAACAAAAAGAAATTCAATCTGTATTTATAACAAGTAATTAATTTTTTTAATTCAACATAAAATGGAATTATGTTCCCATTCCTTTCATGACTAGAAAAAAATTAAATAAATTAATTTTAATTACTACAAATACAACATCCTATACTTTTATTCAAAACAGGATTACTCAAAATAAAACATAAGGATTACAAATATATGTCTCTGGAAAAACTAATCACTTGAATAGACCAAAAACCAATCCTCTGATTGAAATTAGATAAACCAAGCTACACAAATGAATCCTCGAATGAAAATCAACCCACCACTGAAGCAGAACGTCAGCAATAACTATCAACCAAGCAAAACCAGCACCCACCAAACACCCCAAGCCAGTACTGAAAAAAAAAAAATATTACCCCGGTCAGACCACAAGCCATGACAAGTTCAATGCAGAGTATATAAAACAAAATTTTAGACAGCCCGGTCATCATCAACGTTGAGTGGTCGTAAAAATTATAAGGCGGCAAACTACAAATATTAAACACAGATTTCCATTTGCTCTATTTTTACGTATGAGAGTCCGGTGTGGAGCTAGATAAACTGATCTCAGAACCAAAAACAAATTCACAGATTATCAACCAACCGAAGATACCCTATATCATGCTCAAACCAACCGGACATATTTATACACCTTTAATTTATCAGATTTTAAATACCATGATAAAAAATCATAACTCAATAGCTTTGGCTGCTTTAGATTAAATACCATGATAACCGTATTTATTGCAGCAGCACATCACAGGGCATAAATCGGCCAAACAACTTGAATTTCACATAACTTTTCAGAATCAATAGACTGATAGAGCCGATAAGCATATTACTTTTTCTGAACTTGTGAATCCGTGAAGGAAAAACACAGAAATCCGGGATCGGAAACAATGGCATCGAATCAGCAAGGCGGTGGGGCAAATAAACCCGCAAAGAGGAAGCCGGTGTTCGTCAAAGTGGATCAACTTAAGCCGGGAACTAACGGTCACACCTTGGTCGTTAAAACGAACTCAGAGACTCACCTGAATGGAGGACTGAATACGGCGACGAGAGTGAACGACGGACCAGGCAGCAGGGCCGGTGGCGGCGGCGGCGACGGCTGCAGGAGGAGCACTTGCGACTGGGCTAGTGGCGACCAAGCACGAACGAGAAGAGCGGCTCCTGAGCGCCGGAGAAAGAGCCAGGGAACACTGACCGCGGCGGAATGCTTCAGAGCGAACCTGAGCGCCGGAACTCACAACTGATAGCTACGATCTTCTTCCGCCGAGCTGCGATTTCTCTCACCGGCACCTTCAAACCATGGCTGGACGGCGACTCTTCAACACGGGCGGCGACTCGTTCTGTCAAGGAGGAAAGACCGAAGGGGGAAAGGAAGACCGTGCTTGACGATGAATGGAACTGGGGAAGAAAGCGAGAGGACGACCGAACTGGAGCTCTGGAATGGACCGACTGGAAATCTGGAATGGGAGCTTGAAGTTTCGACCGAATGAATAATTGAAGCCAGAGGATAATTGGGGGCTGTTCGGTCATGTGAGGAGGGCCCCACCATCACCCTTCAATAATTGGAGCCAGAAGCAGACCGAAATAGCTTCTGGTGAAACCATGGTTTGGGGGTTCAAAACCATGGTTTCCCCCAAACCGTGGTTTTAAATATCTGGAAGAGTGTTTGGGTAGCATTTTCCCCAAACCATGGTTTGGGTCCCCAAACCATGGTTTGGGGTGCTACCCAAACAGACCCTAAATCACAAATTATTTTTGAATGCCGAATGCCACAGGAAAAATGTATCGAGGTGTTGGATGTATCTTAATCCTACTTAAAAACCTATCCACTTATAGTGTGTGTGTGTTTTACTCATGATCATTAGGTTCTCACCATTTTATCTAGGGACATTGGTCTCCGGAAATTGAAGTCAATGACCTTCTGTCCTGAAAGAAGTTGCAGCAATACGATTCCAAAACTGTAGACATCTCCGGAGGCTTTTACATGGCGGTTTTTCCGGTATTCAGGATCAATGTAACCTAATGTTCCTCTCACCTCAGAGCTCACAAACGATTGGTCGAGGTCCATTACCTTGGACAATCCAAAGTCTGAAAGCTTTGCTTGCATGTTGGTGTCAATTAGAATGTTTGATGGCTGACAATACGACATGTCACAGGAGATCAAAGACAGAGAATAAATAGACTAATGGAGAGCCAGAGACAAAGCATAGTACAGTGTTGTCACCTTAATGTCACGATGAATGATGCAGCCACCTGGATAAGTGTGGAGAAACATTAGACCTCTTGCACAATCAACTGCAATCTTAAGTCTCTGAATCCATGAAAGAACTTTATCCTTGTCTGTCATAGAGTGATAATGTGTTAGAGAATTTACATGGGAAGAGGGTTGGAAGAATCTGGCAAAAAAAATACTACCTTGAGTCCTTAATATAAGAGCGAGCTTGAAATTTAATTTGGTTCTAAATATAATATTCCAATTTACTTTGTCTCTCGTATTTATCCTTTTTTTTTTTCAAAGTAGTCATTGTAGTGGTTGCATATGTTAAAAGTTCAATCAAATGATAGTTCTAATTAATGCACATAATTAGCAAAGGTATTTTAGAGAAGATAACATATATTTATTACAAATAACTAACTTAACAAACTTTCTTAATCTACTCAAGTTAGTCAACTAGCTCTTATATTAAAGGCCAGAGGTAGTAAATAAGGAAAGAGGGTTAGAAGAAGAATCTCCATGGATGACTAAGAAAACAAGTGATACCAAACAGCCAATCTGAGAGGTTTCCTTCGTGGCATAGCTCATACACTAGGAAGCATTCACCCTCGCTGTCACAGTATCCGGCCAAAGATACCAAGTTCTGATGTCTGACATGAGAAAGGCTTCTCACTTCTCTAACAAATGTCTCCAGGTACGCTTCACCCATAATATGCTTGATGGCTACATGCTGACCGTTGGAAAGTAGACCTTTGTACACTTTTCCTGTAATAACTCCAAACAAGTTCAATTCATTTGGAAGGTTTTATATAATTGCTTTATTTCATTTGGATTTCCTTGATCATTTCACAATTATTGAGATAATCAATAATATCAGCATAGTTTCTCATTTTCTACAAACCTGCCATTATTGCAAGCAGAAAATGGTGTAGATAGGATCTTGGCTGTAGCAGATGCTAACAAGGTTTAATGTAACCCTAAGTCCTATTGCTTGTAATATGAGTTTATATATGCTACCTTGTAGCCTTTGTCTCAGTCATCTCTTTTTGGTTTTTTGTTGTTTTGAGGCATTAAATTGTTATGAACAGATATCAGAAAACACATTTTTCAAGAAGCTGAGGGATATTCTTACCAGCAATGCCTTGACCAATATAATTTGAAGCATTAAGATTGTTGGTCGCCATATAAACTTCCTTGATGGTTATCTTAAGAGAGCTCGAATCCTCTGCCTCTAAATAATTAAATGCATTCAAGTAAGACAAAAACACACACACAGATTTTCTGGACCAGAAAGGAAATTGTGTAGGATCTTTTTCTGAGTCACCTTCTTGTTTCGTTGGAGAACTAATAGTTCTTCTTCTTCTATTCAAGATACATACTGCAAGAAACCCTAGGACTACGATTCCAATTATGCCAAAAGGTAATATCCAGAGACCTGTTCCATTTATGATTCAAACAGTTAAAATTGGACAAGAAAAACCTTAATCGATTCCTATCCTCAGAACAAGAATATAATGTAGGACTAAGATTTACAGAGAATCGGAAAAGAACTACCTGGGATGAGCTTAGAACTGCCATCGGTTTTGCCTATTTGCTTACCTGTAACAGTCAGTGAATTACTTCAAGTTCAACAAGATCAAATAAAAATCATGAATTCAAATAAGTGTGATTGAATTGACTGAAAAAAGGGAAATTTACTTTTTTCTAGCCCTCACCTGCTGAAAGGCTGTAGGTTCCAAGGCATTCATAAACTGCTTGAATCGAGTCCCTATCATAAAGTCTGATGCTTGTAAGTGAGATTAGTACTGCAAATCTACAAATATTAGCATCAAAATCTGCTGAGCCTGACTCCTTTTTACCAATTGATATTGCACTAATCTCCTCCCACCTTCTTAAGCATGCCGTACAAGTCTCTTTTTCTCTACCAGCCTTGCTCAAAGCCATACAATCTTCATCTAATCTTCTCAACTTCTCTCCAAGTTTGTCCATAACATCTATGACAGACAAGTCAGAGCAACCACCAGCTCCAGTCCTTAGCTTCTCCACCCCACATCCTTTAATATTCATTGAGGCAAGGCAAGTTTCTTGCTCCGAGGAATTCAAGTATATTTTTCCAGATTGGTTGGCATACATCCCTGATGCATAAAGGTAAGCATTGAAATCTAATCCATCACAACAGCTATTTATAAAACCTCCCCAGCTGTGCAATTCACAATCAGAGCTATTATTGTTATTCAAAGATGTAGAAGACTGAATTCCAAGGATGCAATCAGCAGCAGAGGTTTGAGAACAGGCTCGATCAAGAGTGATGAACAATAGAAGCAATATGAAGCAGTTTTTCCCTTGAAACTTCATTGTATCAGAGCCGGAAAAGCAACAATAATGTGAGACCAGATACAGCTGCAGGCGTTTTAATGTTGAAAGTGGTTGATATAAGCACGTTGATGTGGTCAACATGTCACTATCATACCACTTTTTGATGAGTCCAATATGTAAATATGACCACACTGGATTTGGACTTGAAGAGGCATTTTGGCAAATGGCTGAAGAGCAATTATATGCTACCTCCGATCCTTAATATAAAAATAGTTTGACTTTTAATTTAGTCCTAAATATAATAACGTAATCCACTATCTCTCATATTTATTATTTTTAAAGATAGTCCTTTAATTGTTGCACATATTAAAAGTTTCATCAAATGTTAAAACTAATATATTTGATTAGCAAGGGTATTTTAGGAAAGATAACAACTACTTATTATAATAACTAATTTAACAAACTTCCTTAATCTACTCAAATTAGTTAATTAGTTTTTATATTAAAGACCGAGATAGTATTATTAGCTTTTATATTAAAAACCGAGATAGTACTATACATCTCTTTCTTTCTCTCTCTACCTATCTAGTTGTTTTATCCTTATAGGCAAACTAAAATATTGTTCCCAGTTCAACCCTGCCGCTTTGAATGAGAGTGACTTGTAATAACCAATTCATACAATATTCCCCCTCAAGTAAGGACAAATGCCGGATTGTAGTCTCTGACTCAGAATAAAATAAGCATGAAATGCTCAAGCAAAAACCGTAGCAAGAATTTAACCCTCTAATGCATTGAATTAAATGATCGAAAATTAATCAAAGTGTATGGCTTTGTCAGGAATTAACCAGTAAGAATATGTGGAACGGGAGCAGGCTCAAAAGAACATGCTTGCTCAAAGCACTGTTGAATGCCTTTTAAGTGGGGATTCAAACCTTAATTTATCACGTTACGAGTGACTGGTCGCTTTCATTGGACCGAAACCTCTTTTTTGTATGCATACCAGTTTTGATATTCATTTTATCAACATACGAACTTCGAAGTTTTGGATTAAAAAAAACTTGGCTGTTTCTTTGGGTCTCAGGACTCGCTTATTACCAATTACCAAGAGGAAAAAAAATGAAAGTCAACTTCGATGTGAATGGTTTTTAAAATTTTAGTAAACAAATAGAAAACTCCACACACTAAGTTTTAGTTTAATCGAGCTGGCCAAAAAAAAAAATGTTTTAGTTTAATCGACTAAAACTCGATCTCTGGGACTCAATGCATTTTACTTTCCTATTTAAAATCAATAAACCAATGTAATAAAAAGTAAAAGCAGATAAAAAAAAGATTTAATACCATCTCCGATCCTATTTATAAGAGCTTATTTATAAACTATAAACGAAATCTTATAAATAGGATCGAAGGTAGTAATTATATTACCATAGCATAAATATTAACACAAACTAATGATTGAAATATTAACTCAGAGACAGGCCAATAAAATTGGCTATGAAATGAAATGACTGTTTGATAACTTAATTATTCATAATTAACTTTAGCATGTACAGAGGAATTCAATTTTGGATTCATAGTTGATTTTAATGTGTGCGTGTGGATGTTAATATACTTTTTCAGAAAATCACGATTTGGACCTTCAAAATTGACTGTTTTTCAATGACTCCATTGGTTGCTATAGTTTTAAAACTCCATTTTCAAGCTGGCCTAGAAAAAGTCTTCGATTTGCAAATTATCCTATATATAACTGAATTCCTCAAATACAATTACTAAAAATAAAAAACATGTCATTAGGAGACAAAATTTTCACTTTTCCTAAAACAAAAATAGTGACTTATTTTTAAATTATTTATAAACCACATCATTAAAAATTTTATTATCTCATAGGCTATTTTTTTCTTTTATTTTTTTGGTTATAACAAGACCGTTATTTTTTCTTGAAAATTATATATAAATAGAAATAAAGTTAAAAAATTATTAGATTTTGAGATAAAATTAATAGGGTTAAAGTTTTTCTAGATTATCATAAAACATGCTGAAAGTAACTAATAAATAGATTAAAAAATTATTTTTTATTATAATGAAAATAAACAAAAATTAAAGATAATTATTGCATAATATAGGCTTGTATTCCTCCAATTCTAAATATAAGACTCTTATACTAGTGTGTATAAAGGTCTTATATTTAGGATCGGAAGAGTATATATGATTGTAAGGACCCAAGTCCTTGTCCAATCCTTATCCGTAAACAACTTTAATTATGTGAATCCCAAAATTAGAAATATTAAAGGCTTGTGAAATTTGGCTAATTCATTATTTGAAAAACCTCTAAAATGAGTGTAATCAATATTTTTAATGATAAGACCTTCCACTATGACAAATTAAAGTGATTTGTCTCAATACGTCAATTAGCTCTAACAATGCCAGCTATCAAAATGCCAAATTCCTTCCACCCTTTAATATAAAAACTAGTTGACTAATTTTAGTACATTAATTATTTGTGATAAATACGAATTGTTTTCCTCAAAATATCTTTACTTAGCATATTTATTAGCCAGAACTACTATATGATAGAATCTTTAATATGTGTAACTTTTATAATGACTATTTTAAAAAATAAAAATAAATATGAGACATAAAATGAATCGAGTAGTAAATATAAGATCAAATTAAAAATCTAACTAGCTGTTATATTAAAAATGGAGGCAATGTAAAGCAATTAGGACATGTCTACAAAAACAACTGAAAAGGACACCAGCATTTGATAGATACTTCTTCTGTCTTTTTTCATAAGCAATATTAGAGCTAATCATGTAGATCAAAATGTTAGTTAAAATTAGTTAAAGATAATAAATGTATAGAAATTAGAAGTGTTTTTTTTACTAAAATGCCCTTATTTATGGGGGAAGAGTATAAGAGAGGAATAAGAAAATTATTATAATAAAGAGAATTATGGAAAAGAGAAAATGTGTGATGGAAAGATGATGGTTTGGGAAATGAGATACTCCCTCCGTTCCTTATTATAAGAGATGAATAACCAAATTACGTTGATAAAAAAAGCAGTTAAAATTAGTTAAGAACAATCAATGTGTAAAAAATATAATTTTTTTTCCAAAAATGCCCTCATTAATAAGGAGAGAGAGTATAAGAGAGAACAATTAAATTATTGAAAGAAAGAGAAGTGGGAGGGAGAGAGAGTGTGAGTTGGAGACAATAAATATGGGTAAAATAGGAAATCAACACAAAAAAGTAGAGACAACTTTTAAGTGTCTCTTATATATAGGAACATGCCATAAGCATCAAATGTCTCTTATAATAAGGAACGGAAGGAGTAATAAATATATTGAGTATTAAGGGTAAAATAAGGAATTTGTTATAAAAATTTAAGACAACTTAGAAATATTACTTATATTTAGAAATAAGAAAGAGATGATAATTGTTGTTTATAAAATAGGACGCAAGGAGTAGATATTTGATACTGGATGACCTCACGGTTGACTTTGTATAGATTCTCGACTCTATTAACTTTCATACAAAACATAATTCAGCATATTTTACATGACGTAAGATTCTTAAATGGCTGAAGTTTTTTTTTTTTACCTCACTTAAATGACTAAGGCTTTTTTTTTCTTTTTTACCAGCACTTAAATGACTAAAGTTACTTCTTGCGTGACATAAAGTTGACATAAAATCACGATCCGGTTATAGTTGGAATCTCTCCTTTTATTTGAAGTTACTTTACTAAAATATAAACGTGACATAAAACATAAAAGCATGTCATAATGACAGATTAGACTTTGCTAGTGAAATAGATCACCAGATAAGCTTTTGATCATATTCCTCTAATCCTCAATATAAAATTTAATTAATCAATTTAGGTAGATTAAAAAATGTATTAAATTAGTTAATAAATTATTTTTTAAAAAAATCATAATCATTTTTTATTCTCTTATTTCTTCTCCTACTTGATTATTTGAAAAAAATATTAATATAATTAATTTAAAAAATTATTAAATATATAAAATAGATTTTATATATAAGATTAATATCAATTTCTCAGTAAGATCATATAGAATATTAGAGATTTGAACATCTCTTTCTCAGCACACGTGAACTTGTATCCAAGCCATAGTTGTGTGCACATCCATAATTGCTAAATGACATATTTATTTTACAAAAAAAAAGAATTACAATCAAGTCCTATGTAAGAGAAATAACTACTAAAAGTCCAATAACAACTTAAGCAATTCTAGAGTGGAGAATAACAATCTTTAAGACTTGTTTTGTAATTTTTTTCTTTACAGAAAACCTCATTATAATTCTCAAAAAAAAAAAAAAATCTTAATAGGCCGTCCATTATTCGGCAGATTTTAGTAGGCCAGTGTGTGTTATGTCACTTTTCTTGGATAAGATAAGACTGACAATCTCTTCAAGTAGCATAGTAGATTTGCTGCATTTTATTAGTTCCGGCAGTTGAGGGAAAAAAGGATATATACAATTATTTAAATTCAAATCAAGTGTACTTTTTTTAAAACATTTTTATTCTTTTTTGTGATTAAAACCAAAGAATGCATAATTTTTAGTGATAATATACTAAAGTGATGCACAACATATAAAGAAATTATGCATTTGACAGATATTTTTCATTTTCAAGTTTTAATTAAAAACCCCGATGGATTTAGAATAAATTAAAATTTAGAACGAATGTTTTTTTGGCTTGGATTAAATTGGTCTTCAACTAATAATTTTATTCAATAGTCAATATTTTCAAAGCTACACATATATAGATGGGTAGTATCCGTTTCTTGTAATTTTAATCTACCTGTTAATATTAAATTTTGATGAATATGCTCATGAAAAGAATATAGCATATGAAGATAACCAGAGATATTTAAATTCCCCATGACTATTTGAATCTTGACTTCCTATTAAAGTAATTAGAGATCAGAGATATCTATCTCTGTCAAAATAAACTTTTTTTTGGAGATTAAAATAATTTATTCTCCATCTACGTCAAACAATTGCAGATTTAATGATATTTTAATTCTCCATGAACCATGTGAATATCTTTCCTTGATTCCAAGCCAATGGCTATTGGTAAAAAAAAATGAAGCAATTGGCTAATTTTCCAATGCAAGAAAAATACTGCCTCCAATTCTAATTATAAAACCTATTTGATTAATTTAGAAGATTAAAAGTTTAGTTAAGTTAGTTAATGGTAAAAAAAATATCACTTAGTTTTCAAAAATACCCTTATAAAATTTTTAAAAAAAACCCTACACAATATGGTAAAAAATAAAACCTATTTTTCAAAAATATCCTTATGAAATTTTTAAAAGTAGCCCTACACAATACTTGATCGCCTGCACCATTCTTCTGACCTCACTAAACTTCGGCTTGGCAGCACCTAATCAGATCAATCTCTTTAGATTTTTGATCTCTAATTTCTGGTTTGTGATTTCAGATTTTCGTTTATAAATTAAAAATAATTTTTTAGGCCTTAGAATTTTATTTTTCTATTATTTTTTTTGAGATATAAATTAATCTTTTAAATATTTTTCACTGCTACTTAAACAGTGATGGGTAAAATTTAACAATTCGAGTTATTTATTTATTTTAATAATTTTAAAATTTATTAATATATTTATAAAATATTAAAACTAATCCAGTCAAATTTTAATTCAATAGTTGAAATAAGAAGTGGAGAGAAGTAGAATTTCTCTACATGCAATAGTATCTATTTGAATTATTGTTGTAGTGTTTGATTATAGTTAATGGAATATAAGTAAGGGTAGTTGGGAAAAAATGGATTAAATATAAGAGATAAATTGGATTGGGATCTTACATTTAAGATTAAATTAAAAATCAAATTAGCTCTTATAATTAGGATTGGAGGTAGTATTTACATTGAAACCAAACTTTAATGTTCATGTTAAAAAAAAAAAAGAGGGTTACAATATTTCCAAAGAGATTTAGGATTAATATATTTTTTTTTTACTTCTTGAAATTTCACTTCGTTTTGATTTTGATCTTTAAAATTTAACTTATTTTGATTTTGATCTTTGAAATCTAACTTCATTTTTGTTTTAATTCTTGTTTCAGGGGTTTAAAAATACTATTCCATTAAGATGGATCAAAATAAAGTTAAATATCAGGTGACAAAATCACTAGCTTTAAATTTTAACCACTAAAATGATATTAACCACAACTTTATCTCTAATGTTAATGAGGTATATTGATATTCCATAGTCCATTCACCTTGCCAAAATAATTATTTGTGGTTTAGTCTTAGATATAAAATCTTAATATATTTTTTTTCAAAATGATATTCCTCCGGTCTTTAATATAAAACCTAATCGTTGAATTGATTTTAATAATAAATATAATATCTATTTCTCATATTTATTAATTTTTTCTAAATTACTCATATAAATACCTCTCAACCATAATCAAGTAGAAGAGGTATGAAGGATATTAAGAAAGATGATTATGGTGTTTTAGAAAAAACATGTCATATTTATTATAATTAACTAATTTACTTAACTTTCTTAATTTATTCAAAGTATTCTTATTAATCATACTTAACTAATTTTTCTTATAGACGAGTTAGCTAGCTGTTAGTTTATATCCAGAAGCAAGTGAGAAAGAACCGTAATGATCTCTAAATAAACCACCACAAGTCCGCAAGCAACATTCTCATCCTCTGACATTAGAGCTATGTTAAAAGAAAATGATAAAAAGTCTATATGTAGCGTAACCAAGTTTCGTGTTGCTTCCTGACTTGCAGAACACCAAAAGCCTTAATCAGTCAATCTTCATCCGTATTACCATCGGACACCTCGGAAAACCCGTAAACCCTTTCGTTCCGACCCGGATACAGGGTTTTCCGATGGGTCTCTCCGGCTCTGAGCCCGATTCTGATACCTCTCGTCTCCTCAACAGTCGCGAAACCCCGCCCAACAAGATCCCTGAAGACAAGTGGCATTTAGCCTACATCATCTACTTCATCATCGGCCTCGGCTACCTTCTTCCATGGAACGCCTTCATCACCGCCGTCGATTACTTCTCCTACCTCTACCCTGAAACCAGCGTTGACCGCATCTTTGCCGTCGTTTACATGCTCGTCGGTCTTGTCTCCCTCTTCATCATTATCCTCTATAGCCACAGATCCCATGTCTACGTGCGAATTAACGTCGGTCTGGGCCTGCTTACGTTGGCCTTGCTCATAGTTCCCATAATCGATGCAGTCTACATTAAGGGTCGGGTCGGGTTGTATGATGGGTTCTATGTGACGGTTGCAGCTGTTGGGCTTTCGGGTTTAGGTGACGCTCTGGTTCAAGGTGGAATCGTTGGGTCTGCTGGTGAGTTGCCGGATAGGTACATGCAAGCTACCATTGCAGGCACTGCTGCTTCTGGTAAACTTTGCTTTTCTATCTCCTCTTCTGCTATATACTTACTATTTTTGGTTCAATTGCAAATTCCCTTTAGGAGTTCTGCTGCCAATAGGATATATAGCCCCATGGATTTCGAGATGCCCATTTGATTGTTAAAATTTGTGTTCATGTGTGAAAGAAGTATTTGTGTGTTTGATGTTTGTTTTTGGGTTTTTGGTGATATATTTCTGTTTGCCATTTGGAGCCATCCTCTTTAGCCTTCTGATGAATAACTTAAAAGGGCATGATCAATGATCCACTCTGCTTGTCTGATTGTATGCGTAAAAGAAGCAAGTGTGCTTGGTGGTCTTTTTTTCCCCTTTCCCCTTTATTCGATGAGATTTTCTGTTTGCCATCATGGATCTTCCTTCTTTAGGCATCTGATGAATTCCTTAAGAGGGCGGATCAACTCTGTGTGATTTGTGTATGATAATCTGAACGATTATCAACAATTTTGAAACCATATTATATGTAGGAAAATCGGATCCTTAATCAATCTTGTGCACAAGTTCAATGCATAGTAAATTATTATTTTTTAGATCACATCAGAGCTGGGAATTTTGAATTCTTAAGTATTTTGTGTGCGTATTCTGAACTCTGCAGTATAGTTTAGTTATGAAAATTCGGACTCCTCTCTCTCCCTCTTGATACAGCTAGTGGTCAAAGCAATGTAATACCACCAGATATATCCTTTTTTGCGAGAAGTTTTTCAGATTTGCTTATGTTGCTGCCCCCCTCCCCCTCTTCTTTTCTTTTTTATCTGGTTGTATTTGTCCCTTTTCTTTTTCTATATTATAACTGTATTGTAATCTTTTATTTCATAATATCATTTTGACTTGTTATAAACAAAAAAATGAAAATTCAGACTCAGAAGCAAGTTTTTCTTTCCTTCTATGTAACTTTTTCTACTTCGTTTTTATGCTTTGAGTTAATATTAGATCTCAAAGAATAGAGCTTGATTGTAGGTTTAAACTTTAGAAGGAGTGTCAAATGATGTCTTGCGCACACAACAGAGTTGTTATAGTACGGTGATATGGGGCTGATTTCTTTTCAGTATGTGAGTTGTAAGTTGTCACATCTGAAGCATTCAGTATGCTGGTACAAGGTTTCAATACAAACTAATTTGTGTAATATTCGTAAGAAATCAGTCATATATTTCTTTGCCTGATGAGCTAGTGTGTAAATTGTTTCTCATTCTCATAGTCGTGTCTTGGTTTTTCTATGTACTTGTAGGTGTACTTATTTCTTTCCTGAGAATATTCACGAAAGCTGTTTACTCTCAAGATGCTGCTGGCCTGCGAAAGAGTGCAAACCTCTACTTTTCTGTAGCAATTGTAGTTATGTTCATATGCACGGTCTTGTACAATGTAGCGCACAAGCTTCCTGTTATGAGGACTATAATGAACTCAAGGTTCTGGCTGTCACTGAAGATGAAGAAGTTCAAGGTCCTCTGACTGGTTCTGTTTGGAGGGCAACTCTATGGGATATTGTGGGAAGAGTGAAATGGTATGGATTTGGCATTCTTCTTGTATATATTGTGACTCTTGCCATATTTCCTGGGTACATTACGGAGGATGTGAGCTCTCCACTTCTTAAAAATTGGTATCCGATTCTCCTTATTACATGCTACAATGTGTTCGATCTTGTTGGCAAGAGTTTAACTGCAGTGTATCTCCTAGAGAATCCGAAAATTGCAGTAGGAAGTTGCATTGCAAGATTGATATTTTTCCCTCTCTTCCTCATGTGCTTGCATGGTCCCAAAATTTCCGAACAGAGATTCCTGTGACGATACTGACTGGGCTGTTAGGGCTTACTAATGGGTACTTAACCAGTGTATTGATGATATTGGCACCTAACGTCGTGAAGTTGCAGCATGCAGAGGCTGCAGGCACTGTGATGGTACTATTCCTGGTTGTTGGTCTGGCTGCTGGGTCTGTTGTAGCTTGGTTCTGGGTCATTTGATCCATCAGTTTGTATGGATTTGTGGCTTCCAGCAATTATAAGACAGAACTGTTTTACATGTTCTGTTTGATGTAATCTGTAAATTACTTCGCAATGAAGTGTTGATGTTTCACTGCTGTTAATGCTTCCTTAATCAACGTTATTTGATGCAATTTTTAAATTATGTCAATTCAATGAAGTTATTGCTGTTTCGCTGCTGTTAGTGCTTCCTTAATCAACGTTATTGCATGTGCTTCTGATGCACCAGGATAGGCTGAAAGAAAATGAAAGCCAAAATGCTGGTTGGTATGTTAATTTACGACCTGCTTGAAGTCTGTCTTTTTATTTATTTTTTTTTTTTGTTGGGTGACATGGACAAGCTAGGCTTGAAGAAGGACAAAAAGTCCTAATAAGCTCTTGCAGTTGACGCAGTAGATCTTCCAGCAGTTGCTTGAAGTCTTACTTTGGACTCCATGCAAAGCACGAGTCTTGCCGTTTAGTTATAAAAATATCATTTACACGCCACCAGAAAAGAGGCCGCAAAAAATGGCATTGTTTGCTGTTATAATGGGAAGCTTCCTTTGGGCAATTAAGGTGGCACAAATACTAGCTTACTAACTCATCTTCATATTTTCTTTTTAAATCTATGACTTAGGAGTAATCTGAGTATCCAAATCCATTACTGTGTTTCATTTCTCTATTGTTTGGGATGTTGGACTGCTTTGTGTTGGATTGCTTTGTGTAGTGCCTAAATAGCAGCGGCAGTAATAGAAAGGTCGCCATTAATTTTGCTGCTAAGTGGTATGAAAGCTCATCTGAAAATAGGAAATCGAAGGTTTAATGTCACTTGTAACCTCAACTTGTTAGTACCATTCCTTCTAAATAAAAACTAGGTTAAGTATACTTTTAGTCCTTTAACTTTATAAAAAGTTTTTTTTAATCTTTTAACTTAAAAAATAAACTTTTAGTCTTCTAGTCCTAGAACCATGAACAAAAAACGATGATATTGAGTTATTGAATGTTGATAAAACATTACTAAGAGCCTGTTTGGTTCAATTCTATTACAAGCTTGCAATGGTAATCGAGATTGCATTACCAAAATAATAATATCTGATTGCTTTTTAATTTGGTAATAAAGTTTCTGTTGTAATGAAAATTACCAAAAATTTGGCAATTCCCATTCATACCTCCCCCCATATGAATGGGTATTACCATCCATTGCACTATTTGGAATGTTTTTTCTACCCTTGAAATCTAACATGAAAGACACAAAATAACCCAAATCAAATCCCTCCTTCATCTTTCCTTCAATGTCTTTATCTGTACCTCCTCTCGCTCTCCCACTCCTTCTCCCCCTTGCCAGCCGCCGTCGCTCACCACCTCTTTCTCCATCAACTTTAAAGCCATGTGTTATATTTCTTAACAACTTAATTTCTGCCTCCTTCCTCTCCTTCTCCACGTTACCGACGCCGACACCGCTGCTCACCACATCTTCCTCTAGGGGTGTGCATGAGGCTCGTATGCCTAATAAGCCCGTCCGAGCTCGCAAGAAAAGCATCCAACCCAGCCTAGTAAAAAGTTACCCAAGCAAAAATGAGCATCTTTGGGTCAGGCTGATTCATAGGGAGGGCAGGGCTGAGGGCAAGGTATGTTGCCCTGCCCATTTGGTCATGCTCGAAAAATATATAATTATATATATATGATAATATTATTTTAAGTAATTATCTTTTTATTTTGGCTAAAAAATAGGTAAAATTTGAAAAAATGAAAGGAACATAAAAATTATAATTATATAAAAGAGCTAAATATCAAAATATAAGATTTAGTATGCTAAATTACTCCAAGTCAAATTTCCTTCTTTTTCTCTTACATCCAATTTTTTAAAACAAAAAAAAAAGAAAAATAAAATCACCTTTCAAATTTTGTGCTTTCACATGATTATAAGAATCCGCCAACTGTATGAATAAACTAAGGAATTGAACTACTGATTTAACTTAATTATTAAATGTTCTAATTATTAAATTTTTACCTCCCATAAGAATCGAAAGCTAAGAACAAGACTACATAGGCCTTATATATATATATATATATGAGTGATAGATTCATTTGTGGTAATTCTTTTTTCTCTCACTTGTCTCAAAACACGATAATGAATTTTTTTCCACATATGATGTAAGACATGATGTCATTAAGCTGGGCAAAAAGCCCGTCCTGCCCACCCGCCTTGCTCTGTCCAAAATGGTTAAAGCTTCACTGGGTAGGGTTTCAATCCTACCCATGTGCAGCCGTACCTTCCTCCACCACCAGTTTGAAGCTATAGATTTTTCCCTCCAACTTCTTTATCTCTGCCTCCTCTCTCTCTCCTCCCCCTCCTTCTTCACCTCGCCAGCGTCTGACGCCGTCCGTCACCATCTCCTCCTCGACCAAGTTGGAAGCCATGAACGTTTCCTTCACTCTTCATATTTGCCTCCTCTATCTCTTTCTCTCCTCCTTCCTCCTTTTCCATCACGTCACTCACTTACTCGTCCGGAAAATACATAAAGCTTATACCCAATAGAATAACAAAAAATGGCGATGGATATGACACAGCGAAATTGCTACGAGGATGAGAGAAGGAACCACTGTTATTTACCAGGGCTGCCATGGTGTCTCATTTTTGTGAGTACAAGTGATGTGATCTTCGATCTGCAGAAATTTCCCTCTAATCTCACCAGAAGATACGACAAAAATATATGCAGAGGGAAAGGTTTCTCTTACAAGGGTCAAAAGAGTAATTTAATCATTTTTTTGTTTTTTCTTCTAATTAAAAATAAATATCAGTGCATGATTTCTTTTTAACAAACCAAACACATTATAGCAATAAAGATGTATTACATTGTATTGCACTGTAAGAATACTTGCAATTGAACCAGCGGGTCCTAAATGTTATAATATTAAGTTTAATTTTCAAAACAATTATGATTGTTACAAAAAATCATCATTTGATACTCATAATTTTAATATTAAAGGACTAAAAGCAAACTTTTTAAAGTTAAGAGACCAAAATAAATCTTATATAAAGTTAAAAAACCAAATATATACTTCAACCTAAAAACTAAGGTAGTAGAAGATCAATTAGTTACTTGGTCAAAAAAAAAAGAAAGATCAATTAGTTAGATTAATTGCTATATATATATATATATTTTTATATGCATACAAAGTTGGCAGGTTGTGGGTTTGAACAACGGCCACAACCCTATGTTTCGGCTCTACTTGGGCCCTCCTCATTTCTTGCTCCCGCCTCCAATATTTTATTTATTCTTTTATTAGAGGAACAGATACACTTAAAATTACTCCCAAAAAAAATAATAAAATTTCAACCTCCTTGTGTTTTTATCTCAGTAGATTATTAAAAATTAAAATATTGGCATGACCCACAAGACTATTGGCTGCATGCACATTTTTTAAACTGGTAAAAAAAATTGTTTGAGATAAATATATAAAAGGGTTAGATTCATATTTATTTAAAACAAAATGGTAAAAATTTGTTTAAGAAGGTTTGATTAGGTAAAAAAATTAATTTTTTAGTTCTTTTAAGTTTTTAACTTGCTTATAATTTAGTCCTTAAAGTTTTGACTCGTTTATGACTCAATTCGTTATTTTTTTTAATTGTTATCAATTTTGACTTATCCTACCTGAGTTGGAAGAGTCTTATTAATTATTTTTGCCCTGTAGGATGAGTCAAAATTGAATTATGGATGATAAAGATAACGATAAAATGGAAATAAAAATACAAGAGACTAAGTCATAAATGAATTAAAAGTTCAAAAATTGAATTATAGGTGAGTTAAAAGTTGGAGAGACAAAATATTTATAAAAGAAAATCATTTTTTGAGGTACCTAGATTTTCTTTCAATTTTTAATCTGCTACTTGCGAGTTTTTCCCTCAATATTAAATCATGTAATTTTACTTTATTAACACAAATAGTTTTTGTACGTGATCCATCAATGCTAATAAACTAAAGTCACAGGGGTTAATTGTGCTAAAAAATGTAAAATTGAAAGATTTAATAAGGAAAATAAAACATATAATTACCAAATTAAAAATTAAAAAGAATACTATAGATACTCTAGGAATGGTTTTCCCAAAAAAATTAATTTTTCCCCAAAAAAAAAAACTCAGTGAATAATAGAGTGGATGAAGCATGAGTAGCAGAGTAGGCCTCCATGATGATGAAGGAAGACGGAAGACACAGAACACATGCATGCATGTAAAAGAAAGCAATGCTAAAAGCCTACCAACCACTCGCATGTTTTTAAATAATGCTATGACTATATTCGCATTTTCTTTTTTATACTCAACAATCATAACTATATCTTCTTCACAGTGAATAATCTCTTCAGTTGTCTCACTAATTCCTTCATATCCAATGTTCGTTTCTTATTTGCATATGTTCTGATTGAAGAGGCAGAAAAACCAGAAATACCATAATCTGAGAAAAGTATATGAAGGTGAACTCCATACTAAACAGCTATTATTGATTTGCAGGGAGCGGAAATTCTAACCCGAGAAGTCTAGAGGTGCATTGCTTACTATCATTTTCATTTCACTCTTTTCGGGTCCGTTTGGATCAGCGATTGAAAAGTAGCTTATTGAAAAATAGCTTTAAAAAGCTAAATTGGATAAGCTGAATTGTTTTGGATTAGAGTTCAGAAAGCTAGTTTGTAAAAGTGAGATTGGTAAAAGATTGTTTGGATTATAGTTGAGTGAAAATAAGTTTAGTTGTAAAATGACCCAAATGGGTATGAGTTTTAATAAATAATGAAATATGATTAAAAAAATAATTCACATAAACAATGAAATTAAAATAATTTAATATGAAGAAGTCACAAAAAATATTTTAAATATAAAGTGAAAACATGAAAAAATAAAGTATATTTTTTATGAGCATATTTAAAAATAAAAGTATATTTCTAATTTATTCATTACTTTCAACTAATTTTAACTGATTTTTTATTATCTACAAATTAGTTATTGAGGCTTATAATAAGAACCAAAAGAGGTAATAAATTTCTTAACTTTTTCTCTCTCCATATTTCAAAAGCTATAAGCCATAAGTTATAAGTCATAAGCTGTTAATTTTAGCTTATAACTTATTATAGCTTTTCATACAAAAATCCGATTGCAAAAAGCTGATCCAAACTGACCCATTGTGTCAATCGGGCTTATAGAGCTTATACGCTACTTATAAGCTAAAAATAAGTGATGCCAAACAGGCACTTCACCTCTAAAGCGATTCATGATTGTGGCGATTGATGACTTAGTTTAAAGTAATTTCAGAATATGAGCTTTTTTTTTTTTTTTCAAGTTCTTATTTCATTTACAGTTGAAGCATTCTTTGGTCCCGGCTGCTGAACTGAGTTAAATCTCAACATTCATTTTCATTGGGATGACTGGTGAAGTAGCAATGGCCGTGTAAGTTAATTCTCGTCCTTAACACCTAAGAATTTGTATATCCAATGCTAATATTGCTGCGAGAACGGTTTGATTTGTCCAATGTGAAACGGGAATTCTGGGATGAAGGGGTAGACATTTTATGAATCGCGATCAATCAAGTGAAGGAAATTAACGAACAGTTTGCCTTTACCCATTCTATAACGAGGAGCAAAAACATACTTCCGTACTCTAATTATTACTTGTCGACAACTCTTTCCTCTGCCCAGGGTAGCTTCTGCTCCAGGGAAGGTATTGATAACAGGGGGTTACTTTATATTGGAGAGGCTAAATGCGGGACTTGTTCTCTGTACCAATGCTCGGTTCTATACAATCGTGAAACCACTATATGAAGAAACGAAATCCGATAGCTACGCAGGGGTGGGATCTTACTGCATACTTGTGATTTGCATGATACTGTGATGCATTTGTATTTGATTTTCTTTGTTACTTCCGAAATTCTTTCTTGTGCGATAATTATGAGCGAAAATGATGAAATCAGATGGCAATTTAACTACTCTTTTGAATACGAAGTTTTTTGTTTGTTTTCTGAAAAGAAAGGAGCTCTTCAAGTTTATCTGGATGCTTAAATCAGATCATGCATGGCTTCAAGTACAATGTGCCATAATACCTCCTGAGCCATGTTAATGAACAAGCAAATTGAAGATCAAGAATGAAGTACTCTTGTTGCCAATGTAATTTATCAAAGCTAGCGCCTATTGAATAGTTTAAATTATTGATGATGATCTACAGTGCCACGTACTTAATGTAAATTTCCTTACATTTATTTGGTGTTTTATTGGCCTGAGCTATTTTCCTTTTTTTTTTTTTTCAAGGTGTTTCAATTTTAGTGAATTTATCACTTGCTACTTGTCTCATCTTCAGGCATGGGCAGATGTTAAAGTGACTTCACCTCAGCTCTCCAGAGAAGGCATGTACAATCTTAAAATCCAATATGTTTCTTCGAGGTAAGTTTTCTTTACTCGTTTTTCTTCCTTCTCATATTCTATCTTTCAAAGCTCTTTTTTTGTTTTTAATTAATTTAATTTGTTTACAATATACAATTGTGGAGTGGAATTCAATCCAAACCTCACAATCTATCAAAGAGGTCAATTTACTGTAGGATAAACATTTTGCATGGTCAGATACGGGTGAAGAAGTTCACATTCTTCAGACCTTTTCATAAGTAGTAGATTGAATGCAAGGTTAAATTACATATTGAGGCGAGGCTTAAATTATTTGTTTCACAATTTCAGTGAAACCAGGAATCCTTTTGTGGAATATGCAATACAATATTCTGTTTCTGCTGCTCAGGCAACATTTGATAAGAAATTAAGAATAAGAAGAACTTGTTGCACAATGTGCTTCTAAAAGGTACTATGTCAATGTGATTTATGTTTCTCTTTCCTTTTATCAGGGAAAGAAGAGCTTCAAGCTTCCAATTTTTTTAACCAGATCACTCCTGCAGGTCTTGGCATCACAATTTTGGGTTGTAATGGTTTTTATTCGCACTGGAACAAGGTGGTTTGTTTTCCTTTGTCTTTCCTCATTATCTATAGGACAGACTTTTGGCCTTTGGTTGAAGTAGTTTGCATTGACCATGTTGAAAATATATTTTGATGTTCGTTATGTTCACTGCTAGCGAGAACAATTATTTTGCACTGATGAAACATGTTCTATCTTTCTCTTCCTTTCTTTCATCCCCCCCCCCCATCTCAATACTTACTCCCTAAACCTTTTGATGAAACATGTCCTATCTCTCTCTTCCTTTCTTTCATCTCCCCCATCTCAATACTTCCTCCCTAAACCTTTTGAGGATTTGCACTACACATGGTAGTCAAAAGCTTAACCCAAGAAATTAATTTGCTAATAAACTCTCGTACAGATTGAAGAGCTTGGGCTCCCTTTGACGCCTGAATCATTGGCCAACTTTCCACCTTTTACTTCCATAACCTTCAATGTTGGGGATATCAATGGAGGAAATTGCAAACCTGAAGTTGCTAAAACTGATTTGGGCTCCTCTGCAGCCATGACAACTGCTGTAGTTGCTTCTGTACTTCACTACCTTGGAGTTGTAAAACTTTCCTGTCTAAAGATCATCAGGAAAGGAAGAATATAGCAGATCCTGATGTTGTGCGCAAGATGGCTCAAACTGCTTACTGCATTGCACAAGGGAAAGTAGGTAGTGGGTTTGATGTCTGTTCAGCTATTTATGGCAGTCAACGCTATGTGCGGTTTTCACCAGACTTGATTTCTTCTGCCCAGGTATTTTCTTATGAATACATGTGTTTCTTGTACACCCAAGCAACTCATCATTGAACAAAGATATAAATACATATATACATATATTTATATATTGATGATGGTTTGTTTGAACCACATTTTGGGTTCCCTTTGAGTTCAGTGATCATTCTATTCCGTAAAATCTTGAAACACGCCGACAGGTATGTTTGCATGATATATGATCCCATTACAGTCTGTATTTATTATACAACACTTGTTAATTTGTTCCTTTTATTGGTTTCCACGTGAGTAAAACAAATCCCTGATGCACCCACTTGGGTTCCAAGACCTACTTATCGTTACTGGCCCTAGAAAATTTTTGTTGCTCGTTCTATGTCAAACTTATTACAATGGTCGTATTTGTTACCTCTCCATATTGACTGAATGATATTTTCCAATCATGGCAATATATTTGTTGTGAAAGCATCAATAACTTCATTGATTTTTTTTTTAAACATTACAGGCTGCGGAGAGAGCAATCCCTTTACCAAAAGTGATCACTGGCATTCTAGAGGGTAAATGGGACCATGAGAGTGCTGAATTTTCTTTACCACCCTTGGAGAATCTTGTAAGGAATCCAAATTTCACATATGTTAGATTTTCAAATCAATTCGGTTATTCTAAAGCTTTCTTCAAAGGCGACGTTAAAGATGTTATTATATCCAACTACAGACCTTCACTTAGTAGTCTGGGATCCTTGACAAGAAGGGAAAATAAGATGGTAGTATTGTCTTACTTATCAGAATTGAATTTTTTTTTACTCATTTGAATGTTCTTGCGGACTTTTTCTAGCTTTTTGTTCCTCTTTCCTTCCTGCCAATCCACAATTTGGGCTTTTAATAACCAAACATGTCTTGATGTTTAAGTTTCACATTTTATCAAACACATCCCTGATTAGATTGTGAATTTACATGGGAGTACCTCCCATCTGTAAGAAATTGATGCCATGTTAACTACTTAAATCTGAATTGCTTGCCTTTCTTGTTGGAGTACACGGAATGTCTTGTTTCTCATGTTGGTTAATCCTCTCTTCTAGTTACTAGGCCAATCAGGAATAGGGGGATCATCCACTCTATCGATGGTAGGTGCCGTTAGAAGGTTATTGGATGCAAATTCATCTCTGGAAGAACAATTGAAATTGTTAACGAAATTAGCAAAGGAACAATGGGATGCATATAGATGTGTTATGAACAAGTGCAGCAAGTTCACATCACATAAGGTTTTCTTGAGCTCATCTGTGAACGTTTAATGGTATATGTTTGAAGAACAAAACATCTTCACTTGATATAGAATCCACTAAACCCTATCTCGGTTCCTAATTGGTGTGACATTTTGTAATACGATCTTTCGGTTCCTAATAGATGGGACATTTTTGGATTCAGTCCTGGCAAGTAAAACCATTGTCAATCATGCACCTTCTTATTAATCGACTGTCAATGAAACTAATTGAAAATAGTTAGTTTACATATTACTCGTATATAGCAATGACTGAGTGATAATTAAATAGAAATGTGCATATGAGAAAAAAGACTCCAATCAACGTAGTTTTCAATTATATCGTTAGTGAACTTGATAACTGAATGGGTGACCTGCATATTTTGAGACTCGCTGGAATTTCATTACTTTTCTGAACTGCATTGTAAATTCTTATTGCCTTTCTCCTTTAATATTAATGTTTGAAATTAAAACTCCACTTTCAGTGGATAGGAACAGGCTTTTGACCCCAATGAAGAGGCAGTTGTTAATGCACTGCATGGAGCAAAAGACCCTATGCTTCTGATCAGATCACTCATGCGCATGGTGGGTGAGGCTGCAGGTGTTCCAGTAAGATCATTACACCAAGTGCTCATAAACATAACTCATTGTTCTCTTGTTTATACTCATTAGCTTTCCTCATGAAAAGGTCTACAAATTGAGATGGGTAAAAATTACCCACATGAGCTCATGTTTTAGCTTTGAGATAGGAGTGACACCATATCATAAAAAACCCTGGATGTTCACTATTTGCTTACTTTTCATATGAGTAAGAATGACCAAGCCAAGTTTTTCTCATTCGCTGTTGGTAAAATTGAAGAAAGGAATAGCATGTGTTGCTGTTATAACGAGTCATTTGAGAACTCAATGGAGTACGCGATTATGGCTTCGTGTACCATTAGATATACTAGATAAATTCTTGTGGCATAGGAAGCTCAATATACCAAACCAAGATAATAGACTTTGGATCAGATAAAGGAAGAGTCTCAGGATGGATTGGAACATAGTAATTAAGGATTCATGGGTTCTATGATCTCATTGTCTGCAGAGTATACAGATTGAATCAGTATCACAAACACAGCTTCTGGATGCCACTATGAAGTTGGAAGGAGTTCTGTTGGCTGGAGTTCCAGGAGCAGGAGGATTAGATGCAATCTTTGCTGTTACATTGGGACATTCAAGCAAAGATGTGACTAAAGTGTGGAGTTCACTGAACGTTCTTGCCTTGCTAGTCAGGGAGGATCCTAATGGGGTTTGTTTGGAAACTGCTGACCCACGAACCAATGCAATCTCCTCAACTGTATCTTCAATTCATTCTCAGTAAGTTTGTTTCCATCAAGTAATAAATATTATTGTGTAAATCACCTCAATCGAGGTGGAATCTCTGTCGTGGACTTGGACTAGGTGAATTAGTTAACATGATCAATAAACTTTTTGTCACGTCCTGAGTGATCAATATAAATGATTGTACTCCATGCTGACTATACCAAAGAAAGATTGGAAACAGAACAAGCATGTATTGAGAGTCATTACGCCTCTTGATCACCATACTCCAAGACATTTTAAGAATTTATGGCACAATTTAAATACAGCTTTAAAAAAAATAAAGAGAAAAAAAATTTGGTAAACACTGGTTTGGAGATAGCACGCCTTCAGAGGTCTTAAAAAAAATCTAATTCACCACATGAATATGAATTGGGTTAGTTGATGTGGATGAAGTGAAGAGATTGGTTTTAAATAAGGTGTAATCAAATTGATTTCTAACTCCAATCTTGCAAAATAGGAAGAGGGGAGAAAATAACAAGATTGACCAACTAACCAAATAAGTCTATCAAAATCATGGTACGACTTTAGGTTCTAATTATGACTATAAACGATATCTTATAAATAGAACCGACAGTAGTATAAAATAATAAGATCAACTAATTTAGATTGATTTGAGTAGTATCTTGTCAAAAAAAAAAACAGAGATTCATTGAGTGGTAGGATTCTCATTTGAGAGTTTAATTTCCAACTTTTTTATATCTAATAATGCTAGTTGTGACGAATTTATTTATTATTGTTCATGCCAGAATACCTTGAGGGATATTATTCTTTTCATCAATAGAGACTGCCCCTAATCGTACAAATAATAATATTAATTTATAGTATCAAAATGTGTTATCAACTCTTTCTAATTTTTTAAAAATTAATCTCTATAAGATTATTAACACGCACACACAAGCACAAAATTTAATCCAAGCAAAGGAGAAAATTATATATTGAGGCAAATCAATTTATAAATATGGCATGTAATGTATATAATACATGTTGAGTTAATTAAAATCAAGCACGCGATTCATGAGGAGTTATTACCCACAAAAAATCGAAGCAAAATATAAATTACTCCCTCTGTTTCTTATTATAAGAGACATTTGATACTCATGGCATGTTCCTATATATAGGAGACACTTAAAAGTTGTCTTTACTTTTTTGTGTTGATTTCCTATTTTACTCATATTTATTTTATCTCCAATTTACACTCTCTCTCCCTCCCACTTTTCTTTCTTTTAATAATTTAATTGTTCTCTCTCATGCTCTCTCCTTATTAATGAGGGTATTTTTGGGAAAAAAATTATACTTTTTACACATTGATTGTTCTTAACTAATTTTAACTGTTTTTTTATCAATGTAATTTGGTTATTTGTCTCTTATAATAAGGAACAGAGGGAGTAATTAATTAAGGTGGGTGAATCATATAAAACCATAACTAAAAAGATTGCTTGTCTAATTATAAAATGACAAACCAATACCAACCGTCCCTGGTGTAAAGCGAAAGAAACTTGATATTCTTTTAGAGCAAAATCAGGAGTTAAAAAATAATAATAATAAAAAAGTAGTTCGCTATTTGAGTTCAATATTAATGCCTGAACTTTAGCAATGTTAGGATGAAATACTCCTTCTGGTGTTAAATATAAAAGACAATAAAATGTTCATTGTGATCTTTAATATAAGATATTAATCTATTTTATCTCTCTAATTTATATTTTTTTTCCTAAATTCTTGCTATTAGTTATATATATTAAAAGATTTTTCATTACAGAAGCACTATCTTTGGTCGTATCTATAAGACCTCATTTGTAGGCTACAAATGAGGTCTTATAATTAAGACCGGAAATAGTATTTAATGTAAATGATGAAAAAGAATATTTTAAATAAAATTAATGTACATTTTTCTACACTACTGCCTCTGATATGATCCCATTTACAAATTACAATTTTTGGGCTACAGGATGGTCCTTTTTATAGGTTAGATTTTTTTCTTTTTACCATGGCTTTTTATAAGTTAGAGTATATTTATTCTTTCTCTTTTGGGAGACTCTTTCTCATTTTTTCACACATTTTTATTCATATCTTTTTTTTTTTCACTTGTTCTTGCTTTCTTACCCATCTTCTTCAAAAGTAGGGGTATAATTGAAAAACAAAATATAATTGTTACTTAATCCAGTTTTTTTTTTGTATATTACTTATAGGAGTAGAGGGAGTAACTTAATCAATTTTTTATTTTTATGTATACAAATTAATTATTTAATTCTTATATTTAAAATAAAAAAGAATACTTATAAAAATAAATTAAAAGGACAGACTAATTTGGTGGTAGTAGCTTACCCCTCAAGAGTGGTAAGAAAACAAATGAGGCTTTTCGTTGTGACAAAGGATTCAGAGGGCCACTTGGTTGACGATGGTGTCACTAGCCAAAAAAATCCAAATTAGGGCTTTTGTTAGGTGATCAATCATTTAATGGGAGATTCTCTTTTTAGATTCCATCAATTTAAAAAATTAGTTAAAACTAAATGCAATCATGTATGAGATCGCTTAGCATTTTTTGTTTGGTGGAATGGAAGATTAGAACAATTTTTTAATATATAATATATTTAATATTTGATATTATAGGTTCAAATTTTAAAACAATTTTAAGCGAGTGATTCACCAAACTGAGCTTTCTATCTGTTTCTTCTTTTAAAAAAAATTATGTTAGATAGATGATACCAATGTTTTGAAAACCGGACCGGGTATCAAACCGGAAAGACCAGTGGGTCACGGTTCAAACGGTCGAATCGGTTGAACTGTCTGGTCTGACCGGTAACATAATAATTAAATAAAAATAATATTATATAAACATATGATAATATATGTGTATAAAAAATTAAAAAAACAAATTGTTAGATAATTTGAAAATATAAGTATGTAGTTCAATTTCATCATTTCAGTAGCAATTCAACCCGTCATAGTTAAAATATTATCAATGTTACACTAATTAATTTTAATATAAATGAAAACTGATTTTAATTTATCTTTAAATAAACCAAGAATTAGTTTACAATTTATTTAATGTCACTTATTTTGTAATTGTCATGAAATATAAAAAAAAGAATATGTATTTAAAAAATCATTTAGAAAAAATAGTTAAAAAAAGAGATGAGAATATATTATGTAAACTCAGGTGATTAAATAGTTATCTATTTGTTAAAAAAATAGTAATGTAAAAAGTCAAAGAATAAAAAAAGTTGATGACTTTAAATAAATAAGTACTATTTTATAATGGAAAATAAATGTGCGTTTATTATTTTTGCCAACTATAAAATATGCATTTATACATTGAGATTTGTTATGTGACATGATTTATATTAAAAAAAACTAATAAGAAATAAAAATCAAAAGTAAAATGTGCAAAGTCTTGTCAATACACGTTCTACCAGAAGTCTGCAACATTTAAAGTTATCTTTCCTTCCCCACGTGAGCTGATCAGACTCCTTCCCTTGAGCTATGCACTTTCTGCAACTATTTTCTTCTTCACACCGACAAAGCAGACCACTGAATTTTGCAAGGTCTAAAACGGCATGGATGGAAGTTGCAACTTGCATCTATGGAGAAAGAAGGGAAAGAAAATGCTATTGGTAAATTTTATTAATTTTTGTTCTTCGTCTTTATTATCATCTCCATCTCCTTTTCTTTTTCCTTCTTCATCGTTGTTTTTTTTCCCCTAACACCACCACGGACCCATGGAGAAAGACGAACAAGGGAGAAAATGTGTCAGCTTGACGATAGAAAAAGACGAAGCAAATGGTGAGTGACAGAAATTTCTTATGGTTTAAAGCTTTCAGACTCGTCCAGTTTTCTTGAAGCCGCTCCGGCTTCCGGCTCAAATGCTGGTTCAGAACGGCTTAAAGTGGCCCAATCCTTGGAACGGTCAAAACAACCCAACCGAGCCGAGAAGATGAACGGGTGACGGTTGGACCGGTTGGACCGTCCGGTCCGGTCCGGCTTTCAAACCATTGGATGATACGTCGCTTATCGATTTTCATTGAATAACATGTACATATTCTAATTTTTAAATAAATTACTATCATTTATAAGAAAGTCTAAATTACCCTAACTAACTCGTTATGCACCTCTCTGAGGACAAAAACTGTTTGTATTGAGATAACCTCCATACAGTTCAGAAAATGCTTAGCTAAAGATCAAAGAGGATTGATCAATTGAGGTACATGTTTTAAATCTTATGTTTTTATTTGTTATAGCATTAAGATTCTGATTTTGAAAGCTCATCATTTACTTTGATTTTGTTAATTTTTATTTCCTTATTTGGTTCCTAGGATCTCACTACTTCAATGTGATTTTATTTTGAATTTTTGTTGTTGGTTTTGTGGGATTAAATGGAAGAATTGTTATCTGCCCCCTATTTATACATTTGCCTCTCATAACGAATGACATGAGTAATGAGACTTTGTTATGTAAACATAAAATAATTAGTATAGGGATTAAAGGGATGGTCGTTAGTTCTATAAGCCACATGGAGTTGGCTTACTAATCCAATAAGACTGAAGGGTAACTTAGGTAGTTACTGTTACTGGTTAGTTACCTGATTAGATAACCTATGAAATACCTATAAATAGTCTCCTAAACCTCTGTATATGGATTAGCTAATGAATTCCAGACTTACGATTCAGCATTCCTCTCCTCTCTCTCCAATCTTCTAATCTACCCTTTATTTTCTCTGATTTCTCTCTCCCCCTTTCCTATTTTCTATGATACCACATTAGTGGTATCAGAGCCAACCCTTCCTTGGCCTGAATGCCCTCTACCAGATTACAAACACATCAAATGGCCGTTGAGATAGAAGGCCGTCTCAAGATTATTGAACAAGAATTAAGCGAGTTGTAAGAACTCAAGGTTTTACCTGTGGCTATCTGTTCCCTCACCAATTAGATCGCGGCCACAACACAAGATACTAAATCTGGTATCGGTAGGAATGAGCATGTTGCGAGACGTGCTCGACATTATGATGGTTATGGCTATCAACCACCCACTAAACATATCAAGATGGACTTCCTACATTTTCAAAAACATGATATTCTAGGGTGGATTGCTAAATGTGAACGGTTCTTTCGTATCAATGAGACTCTGGCCGATAAAACAAGTCCTAACAAAAAAATTAATAGATGAAAGGCATTATTACAGAGCAACAGAAATTCTAAAGAGTGTTAGATCACAATTTCCAAAGGCTCTCATTAAGTGAGGTACACAACTTTAGAGCGAGTTTTAGTGGATATGATTGGGGCCGAGCTCTAGCTCCCTATGCCAGACAACTAGAAGTATTTCATGATGCAATACTCTAAATATTACAAAAAAACAAAGGTCAAATGGATAACTCCGGCACAAGGTCAAGTGAAACTAAATAGTGATGCGAGCATTATTAATGATGAGGGAAGTGTTGGCTGTGTCATTCGCAATTCAGATGAGGTGGCTCTTCACATCTACAATCGACACATCAGAACAACCAATGATATTCTCTATGTTGAACTAAGGATTCATGTAGGGTTAACCATAATTGTGAGAGAAAAAGCGAATAGTGTTGATCTAGAGACAGATAACTTGTCCCTTGCTCTTATACTACAAGCGAGAGCAAAAACCCGCAAATATTTTAAAGAATTCAAGAAATTGTGCAGTTTAGTGAAGAAGTTGTGGATCTTCAAATAGAATATATTTTTCAAAATGCCAACAGCTATGCTGATTTATTGACAAAGCATGCTATACAATATAAGCCTGCATGTATTGAGACAACTTCCATATAGTTCAGAAAATGCTTGACTAAAGATCAGGGAGGATCTATCAATTGAAGTATATGTTTTAAATTTTATGTTTTTATTTGTTATAGCATTAAGATTCTGATTTTTAAAGCTCATTGTTTACTTTGATTTTGTTAATTTTTACTTCCTTATTTGATTCCTAGGATCTCACTATTTTAATGTGATTTTATTTTGAATTGTTGTTGTTGGTTTTGTGGGATTAAGTGGAAGACTTGTTATCTGTCCTTATTTATACATTTGACTCTCATAATGAGTAACAGAAACAATAAGACTTTGTTATGAAAATATAAAATAATTAGTATAGGGATTAAAAGGGTGGTCGTTAGTTCTATAAGTCACGTGGGGTCGGCTTACTAATTCAATAAGGCCAAAGGGTAGCTTAGATAGTTACTGTTACAGTTAGTTACCTGATTAAATAACCGGTGGAATACTTATAAATAGTTTCCTAAACCTTTATATATGGATTAGCTAATGAATTCTAAACGTATGATTTAGCATTTCTCTCTTCTTTCTCTAATCTTCTAATCTACCCTCTATTTTCTCTGATTACTTTCTCCCCGTTCCCTATTTTCTACGATACCATATTAGTGGTATCAGAGTCAATCCTTTTTTGGCCTAAATGCCCTTTAGTAAAACATTAGTGGTATCAGAGCCAATCCTTTCTTCATATTAAAATAATTTAAATTTACTGTATTATGTAAATTTTTTTAATCATGTTTCATTATTTATTAAAACTCAACCATTTCGGTAATTTTACAAAAAAATTTACTTATACTCAATCATAATCCAAATAACCTTTTACCAATATTACTTTTACAAATTGACTTTTTTAAACTTCAATCCAAACACAATTCAATTTATCCAATTTAACTTTTACCCAATCTTACTTTTCTAAAAATCAAATTAAAAATAAGTTACTTTTTTTTACCGTCAATTCAAACGGATCCTAAAATTGTCACCAAATTCTAAAATTTTAAAGAGTAATGTGGGCATTTGTTTAAGCCTTCAAGGTGTAAATTTTCGTAATCTAGTCACAAAAATATACCTTGTTACATTCTAAGGGTAGACCTAGATTGAATACGTTAGAAGGTGGAATTTTATGAAAATCAATATATCTTATTATTTTAAATTTTTTAATATTTATTATGAAATAGTATTTCAAATACCAAGAAATTTATGGAACCAATTTCGGTGCTCATTACTTTGATGAGTATGATAAGCTCATCAGATATAGACTTTCTATATCTCATTTGGATAGTTCAGATTTAAAATTTTTGACTACTCATTTTTAAATAGAAAAAAAAAACTATTTTTGAAAAAATGATAGTTAAAAAATTATCTTTATTTTAAATTCTATACTATTAAAATAATAATTTTTAATAAAAAATAAAAAAAATAAAATCTGGACTATCTAAATGTAAAATTTCATCCAATCCAGTTCCGAGAAAAATTGGCCCAAAGCAAGATTGGACCAAACTGGTTTCATCGGACTAGACTGGATTGGGGACTAACCCATCAGACTAGTTGGTTTAGTCCAATCTAGCCTAAGATTTTTTTTAAATATTATTTATATGATTTTAATTTGTTTTAATTTTTCCAATTTTTGTCAATTCAAATGATAAAAATTTATCTATTAACTTCCTATATTAACTTTCTAAATTATGAGCATGTGTATATAGTTTTTTCAATATATGATGATGTTAACTTTTAGAATATGAATAGATGGAAAGATGGATGTGAGGCTCACTATTCAAAATTAACCGACAACTTTTTTGCACTTAAGTAAATATTATAATGCTAAATGTAAATTGGCGAATATTTTGCGAGTAGACTCGTCCTTAACCCTGTGATGTTATGTTTGGATAATTGGATTAGTAGGAATTTGGATTGGGACCAAATCAACTATTTGAATACATAAAATTTTATGGGTTTGGATTTAATTCAAATCTAAACAAATTTAATTTGTTCTTTACAATTTCAAATACCTAATCTACACTAATTATATTTGGATTCAAACCTTAATGTTACGTTTGGATGGAAAGAGAAGTTAAGAAAAAAGAAAATAAAAGAAGAGAAAATGGAGATAAGAGAAAACTAAAAAAAATATTATTGTCCATCTTGTTTGAATGAAAGAGAAAAAATATAGAGAGAAAAAAATGAGCAAATATATGAATAACTAAAATATCCTTATATCTATACCAAAGTATATTATGTTTAAAACCAAATTAAATATCACAATTAAAAAATTATATGAACATTGATATTATCAAATAATTTAAAATAAAATAAATTAATTAATAAAAATATATTATCATATTATTATATTTAAAAATCAAATAGCTTAGTAAAAAATGTTGTTTTTAATAGAAAAATAACAAAGTGGATAATTTTTTTAAATTAAATATAATGAAAGAAAATAAGTAAAATATATATTATTTAAAATTATTTTTAAATAATAAATATTTATTATAAAAGTTGAAAGAGATAGAGAAATATATGTGTGCATGTGTGTGTAAAGTTAGTGCGAATTTTGAGTATCACAGGAATTTGGCTACAATGAAATAATTTTACTAAATAATAAAATGGCAATAAACAAATTTTAAAAAAATTACATTAAAGGCAAAATACGTATTTTTTTCATTTAGTATGAAATAAGCTATGTGAGTTTTCTTTTCATTTTTTTTTATATGTGAAGAGAAAATAATATGGGTCCCGTATCTTATTTTTTCTACTACTTTTCTTTTCTCTCCTCATCCAAACAAAAAAAAACTCATTTCTCTTATTATTTTTTTTTCAATTTTCTTTCCTTTCTCATGTTCTCTCCAGCCAGGGGTAAAATTCATGGTTAAAAAAAAAAGAAGCTAAAGCCTAATTATTTTATGAGTGTTCGGATTAGCTTGTGATGAATAAATTTTGCCAAAAAGCGATTAAAAGAATAGATTTTAGAATAATGATTTTCCCAAAAATTGGACTGATGGGCTTCATTGAAACCACGGTATAGGGCTTTAGAATAGATTTTGCCATTTTGGTGAGAATTTATTATTCTACCAAAATATTTCCTTTCTCATTAAAAAAAACCATTTCAAACGGGCCATTTTTTAATAATTAATCCATAATCCTCACACCCACCTTATCAACAATAAAGTCGTCCTAACGGATAGTAGTCTCTTCTTCCCTTTTTATAGGAGACATTTCACCAAACACTAAAAAAAATTAGTTTAAATTGATTAAAAACAAGAAATATGTAAAAGAAATAATTATGATTTTATTATATTTCTAAAATATCTGAATTATGTAGGATATTTAAATTATTTATATTTTTTAGAATATTTAATTATCTAGGATATTTAGATTATTTAGGTTTTTAGGATTTATTTATATTTCTCAATAGTCTATTATTAGAATCAAATTGATGTAAAACAAGAGAAAAAAAGAGGAAGGGAAGAGACCAGAGAGAGCAAAGAAGAAGAAATAGAGAACAGAAAAAAGGAAACAAATCAAGAGAAAACGATAACTACAATATTATTTAACAATCAAGTTTACCGTCTAATAAGAAATCTAAAGTTACTTATACTAAAATAATAATAAAACTGGAAATAACAATACTAAAATAATAAAATACTGAGAAATCTAAATAAATCCTAAAAATCTAAATATCTTATAATTTAAATATTCTAAAAATATAATAAAATCATAACTATTTCTTTTCATATCCCATCATTTAAAAAAATCATAATTATTTGTTTTTATATGCCATCAAATCCCTTACTATGAAGCCCTCTTTTAAGCAGATTCTCGACCCTGATTATAGTGCCGCTCTGAGCCCAGTGGTCTTTCAGTACAAGGTAATGTATCATCATTTTTTTTACTCGAAATCAAAATATCTCTAATTAAATCAAATTTAAATTTTCTATTCCATCTCCTTCCGCTTCGTCCTTTTGTCTCCTAAAAGAAATCATCTCATCCATTCTCATATTAATCGATGCATGATATGTGCAGCCTATTTATATTTATATTCTTCTTAATTAAATGTATGATCGGCCTTTGTTTATATTGTATCTCTTGGAGTATATATAAGAGCGGGTTGGATTTGGTTATAAACAGACAGAGATAGAGTAGTTCTAATATATATTTATATATATGATTAAATAGAATAACTCAGAATACACATTTGTTCAAAAAAACATAATAACTTAATTAATTTTTTTAATCTCCTAAAATTGTATATATTTAGGAACAACATGAAATTGTTATAATTTGTGCAGCCTCCTCATGCGACCCAAGAAATTAATTCTTGGGAGGAAAACGAAATAAATTGTTATATTACTTATTTTTATTATATAATTATTAATATTTTATATTTCAGTATTAATCTATTAAATTAAGTTTATATTTAATTAATAAATAAAAATTAAAACTACATTGGCCTAATAAAAAATTTAGTGAAATTATAAAGACTTAATAAAAAGAGAAATAAGTGCAAAGACGTAATTAAAAACAGGTGAAAGTATAATGACATGATAAAAAGAAAAAAACTATAGGAACTTGACTCAAAATTGGTTGAAACTATAAAGACTTGCAGATTAATTAACCCTATAACTAATTAATTTAGGAAAATTTTTTGGAACAATTAATTTTTTTGTCAAAAAATTATTATAATAATTCATTATTTTTAGAACATTATTGTTTATAAAATAATATCAAATAATATGTACTATTTTATGTTTATAGAATAGTACTATTAGAATTTATAAAATAAAAAATAAAAAATGTAGGGACTTAATTGAAAATAAGATGAATTTATAAAGGACTTGATAAAAAGAAAAATCAATGCAAAAACCTAATTAAAAACAAGTAAAAGTATAAGGATTTGATAAAAAGAAAAAAAACTATAAAAACCTGATTCAAAATTAGTTGAAATTATAAGGACTTATAGATTAGTTATCCCTAAATATATTGAGTAGTAAAATAATTAATTAATGAAGGATAAAATAAAAAATTTACTATAAAAATTTAAGATAATTTGTAAATATTTCTTATACCTAGGTATAAATAACCAAGTCACATTTATTGAACACACAGAAAAAAAAATAGAATAACTCTTTTTGGATAATTTTGAGAAGATAAGCCTGAGAAGACACTGTTTGACTTGTTCAGAGATTTGGGCTCTGTTTGGATGCTCCAAAACTGTGGTTTCAGAAGCACTTTTCCGCAAAACGAGGTAACCTCCTCCATATATTTACTTCGTAATTCGTAAAAACACTTCTGAAACCATGGTTTGGTTTTTATCCAAACACTACCTTGATCGAACTTATCAGAATATCAGTTTTAAGAGTAGTAGGTCAAGCATTTAAATGATTTTTGTCACCCGACATTAAATATTTACAACTTCCATGAAACCTCCCTCCAATGTGAACAAACTTCGAGGTGGGCAACAATTTTAAACTAATTTATATCCACAGTGGACACCGAAAATAAACAAAGAAAGTCTCACCTTACCTGATTCAACAACCATTTTTCTTTTTTTGATAACATCAACAACCATTTTTCTTCTGCAATGTTTTGGTGTTATAAATGTAGACCTTTATTCTAGGTTATCTCCTATCTTCGCAACTGCTATTTCCTTTCGAATTTGAGTTATGCATTGACTCTTCCATTTTGAAAAAAAATATTTACTAGGGTGGAAATGTGAGAAGGAGACGATGAAATTCAAGCATATTATCGCCTCTGCCTGCTAGGTTCTGAAAAATAAAACAGTTAATAGCCGAGAAATCCAAATAGAAGACGCTGCCTTCAATCGTCGGTCAGCGCTTTTCGCAGAACTGAGATCGTCTCTCTCAACTGGAGACCTTGCACAGAGATGCAGTCCGGTTCGGAAGGTTTCGGTTTGTCTCCTGATTCTTTCCGTTCCGTGCTGTCCCGTACAGATTCGCAATAGTGGCCGTCAATTTGACCTAGCGAGATCAGCATATGTAATAATGTAAAAAGCATGACTGCTCCAATGCTCGACGGAGCGACGCTGGTCGCTGGCGCATGGTGGTGGAGGGAGGACGTGGTCCGGCGACGCGAGACCGAGATGCGATGCGATGCGAGCAAGGCGCGAGTGAGAGACTGAGAGTTGACAGATGAACAGAGCGAAGCCAGACCTGAGAGTGAAAATGAGGCGAGGCCGGGGAGGGAATGAGGTTTTAGGAAAGCGAGAAGTGAATAAAATACAAGGATTATAATGAATGTAAAAAACATTGGTCCAACATAGCCGTCTACTTTTGGTTCTCACAATTTTGTTACATTTTAACACTTTCAAAGCAACTTTAAATAAATAAAAAAATCTTCGAGACAAATTTATTCCTTAGCCCCAAATAAAATTATAGACACCAACTCAAATGATAAATTGAAGTGAGATTTGTATAGAAATCAATGATTTAAATTCCTCCCACTAATATGTTTATGTAATAAGCCACTAATGGTCTTGTAACTTGATCACATAAAAGCGTCCTATAAATGAGAAAATGAGTTTAATTTTGTTTCTAAGGCTCATCCCCTCTGGAGAAAAAAATAAAGAGCAATAAGTCATTTATTTGCACAAATTAGGGTCCACGTCTTAAAAGAAGATTGCTTGCAATAGAAGAATAGTTGTGACTAGTAACACGTGGGTATGTGTTTATTTAGGCAATGTTTGGATTGCTGTTTGTGATGGTAAAAGGATATGGGAAAGTGTGAAATTGAGGTTTGTGGCTTATGTAGATATAATTGGTTGTTTGGATGGGCTTTTAGCCCAACCAACTTTTGGGGCAAAATTTCAGTGCGTTCCAGTGCTAAAAAATATGGCTTCTTAGCGTTTGAAAATGTAATCTACCATTAGGAAAGGATTAAATGATCATTGAAAATATTACCTATCAGATTTGCTCCTCACATTTTCCCCTCAGTCTTCTCTCTCTTCTCCTTCAGTGTTCTCGTCCCTCCCTCAGAACTTGCTACCCCCGCCACTCCTCCCTCCCTCACTGTCGCCAGTTGTGCTCCTCCCGTCACTGTCATCGACTCTTCTCCCTCCATTACTCTCTCCTTTTTCCCCTCACACAGACGACCCTTCTCGCCTGCTCTTCTCCCTCGCACAGTCACGTCGAGTCCCCAATAGCTCTCCTCCCATTCTCTTCTTCTGTCTGTCACGTGGTCCGCTGGTTGTCCCACCAAGCTCTCACTGTCGTTTGCCATTGGATGTGCCAGAAATCAACCATAGGTGATTTGGTATGCTACAAATCGGTGTGGTTTTCTCCCAGATATTCATCCTCAATGAGTTAGTTTCATTGGTTGTCTACCCGAGCTTGCATTATCGTTCTTCACCGTTGCATGTGCTGGATACTCGCCGGACCTGTTGTATTTCACCATCGTTCATTGATCTGGTTGTGCTTCTCATAGAACTGGCCATTCTTTGCTCAATTTGACTTCTGCTTCACTTGATTTAGTGTTACAGCTTCAATTCACAGGTAAGAAGGCTGTTTGAAGGTCTTGCATCCTAAGAGATATGCCCAGATTCAAGTTTCAAACACAAGTCAGCATAGTTTGTGCAACAATGGCTATGCATAATTTTGTTGAGCAAAATTCTCCAATTGATGACCATTTTATACAAGCTGAACATAGAAGTGTAATAGATGAAGACAATAATTATACAGCTGGTGAGGCATTCTTGTCAAGTTTAACATCTGCTGCACAAATGAATCGTGTTCGATACTCAATTAGAGACTAAGTTGTGCAAAACTTACGATCTAATTAGTTATGTGATTTCATTTACTTTAATTAGAGACCAAATGAATTTTAATTTATATTTATGTTTGTTCATTATATATATTTAATTAATTATCTATAATGTGTTTCAAAATTTTTCTTGGTAAAAAATATTTTTATTTTATAATTTCACAAATAGACTATTTTTATTTTATCATACTAATTTTAGGTATTTTTTTAACTATTATCACATTAAAAACATATAATATCAAATACTACTATTTAATAAAGTTTATGCCTTTTTCAACCATTTGATAACTAAACTCACTTTTCTATTAATCATTCAAACAAGTTTTGGCTTTTCCAACTGACTTTTTATAAGCACTAATTCAAACATAAATCACATTACACTAACTAACTTTTACTCTAACTTCAATTTGCAAAAGTAAGTTAGAATAAAAGTCAGTTTTGTCACCGCCAATCCAAACACATCCTTAGAGTTTAGCCAAGGAAAAAAAGATTCATCTATTTAAATTTGAATTATGTGTATCTTTTAAGTTTTAACACTCATTCTTGCTCTGTGATTAAAACAAAAAAAAACGAATAATTTTTTATTGATAATATTTTAAGTGCGCAAACTTATGAACAAATTATGCATTCAACACAATTTATATATTTTCAAGTTTTAATTAAAAACCTAAATAAATCTAGAATAATTTAGAATTTAGAAACCATGTTTTTTTGGTGAACAGAAAGAGTGTTTGCATTGAATTAAATTGTTCAGGGATTTAAATATGTCTTCAGCTGATAATTTTATTCAATAGTCAATATTTTTAAAGCTACAAAGAGATTGTTAGTATCCATTTCTTGTAATTTTAATCTACCTTCTAATATAAAAATTTTGATTGAATGTGCTCATAAAAGAATATAACCTATGAAAATGGCCAGAGATATTTAAATTCTCCATCAAGAGGTGAATCTTGATTTCCTATTAAAATAATTTTGGATTACAGATATCTCTGTCAAATAATCTTTCTGGAGATTAAAATAATTTATTCTCCATCTCTATCAAACCATTAGGGATTTAAAGATATTTTAATTCCCCATGAAACATGTGAATCTTTCCTTGATTTGAAGGAAATGGCTATGGCTCAAAAGAAAAATTGAAGCAACTGACTAATTTTCCAATACAATACGCATCATGGGATAGAATATTTTATATTTAAGAAATAACACAAAATATTATTTATTTATTTATTTATTTATTTTCGGGTTGTAACTTGTACGACATTAAAACCAAACTTTAATGGCTCAAATACATTTTTTTCTATAATATTAATCCAAATAATTCAGATTAAAAAAAATCAGAGGGTAAAAAAAACCTGACGTTACTTGTCTGCGACAATAATGTTTCTCTGTTTTAATATTCTCGGATAAAAAAATTGGTTACGGAACAGTGTTTGAAATACTGGTAAGAAGCTTCCCGCGCCTAGTTTCAATATTTTGGTGTTCGGATCGGTGGCCCGAACGCCATTGCTTTCAGCCTTTGCAGAATTTCAGAACACGAAAGGCCTTAATCAGTTCATATTTATCCGTATTACTATCGGATCCCTCGGAAAACCTGTAAATCCTTACGTTCCGACCCGGATACAAGGTTTTCCGATGGGTCTCTCCGGTTCTGATGCCTCTCGTCTCCTCAACAATCCGGAAACCCCGCCTAACGAGATCCCTGAAGACAAGTGGCATTTAGCCTACATCATCTACTTCACCCTCGGCTTCGGCTACCTTCTTCCATGGAACGCCTTCATCACCGCCGTCGATTACTTCTCCTTCCTCTACCCTGAAGCCAGCGTTGACCGCATCTTCGCCGTCTTTAACATGCTCGTCCTTCTTGTGTCCCTCTTCATCATCATCCTCTATAGTCACAAATCCCATGCCTGTGCGAATCAACGTTGGTCTAGGCCTGCTTACGCTGGCCTTGCTCCTGGTTCCCATCATCGATGCATTGTACATTAAGGGTCGGGTCGGGTTGTATGATGGGTTCTATGCGACGGTCGGCGCAGTTGGGCTTTCGGCTTTAGGTGGCGCTCTGGTTCAAGGTGGAATCGTTGGGTCTGCTGGGGAGTTGCCGGATAGGTACATGCAAGCTACCATTGCTGGTACTGCTGCTTCTGGTAAATTTGCTTCTCTATTTCCTCTTCTGCTATATACTTATCATGTTTGGTTCAATTCCTAGTTCCCTTCAGGAATTCTGCTGCCAGTTGGATACGATATCCCCATGGATTTCGAGATGCCCATTTAATGGTTAAAATTTGTGTTTATGTGTGAAAGAAGCATTTCTGTGTTTGATGCTTCTTCTTTTTCCGCTTTTTTTGGTTTTTGATTATATATTTCTGTTTGCTGTTATGAATCTTTCCTCTTTAGGCATCTGATGAAGTCCTTCAAAAGGCGGGATCAACTCTGTGTGACTGGTCTATGATAATCTGAACGATTATGTAACAATTTTGAAACCATATTATGTGTGGGAAACTCAGGTCCTCAACCATTCTTGTGCACAAAGTCAATGCATCCTAAATAATTATTTTTTACATTACATCAGAACTGACAATTTTGCATTCTTAAGCATTTTGTACATTAAGATATTAATTTAGGCATCTGGCATCTATTACTTGTGTGTCCAGGATTCTCCATGTTCTGAGCTCTGCAATATAGTCTAGATATGAAAATTCAGACTTAGAAGCAAGTTTTTCTTTCCTTTTATGTATTTTGTTTCGCTTCCTTTTTAAGTTTTGATGTAATATTGGATCTCAAAGGGTAGAGCTTTATTCTAGGTTAAAGCTTTATGCGAAATGTCAAAAGATCTCTTGCATCTACAATACAGTAGTTGGGGTAAGCTGATATTGGTCTGATTTCATTTCAATATCCCAGGTGCAATTTGTATGCTAGTACAAGGTTTTTATGTAAACTAATTTAAGAAATCAGTCATATGTTTCCTTGCCTGATGAACTTCGAGTTTGTAAATTGTTTGTTGTGATTTGTCTCGGCTTTTCTATGTACATGTAGGTGTACTTGTTTCTTTCCTGAGAATATTAACAAAAGCTGTTTACTCTCAAGATGCCGTTGGCCTGCGAAAGAGTGCAAACCTCTACTTTTCTGTAGGAATTGTGGGTATGTTCATATGCATGGTCTTGTACAATGTAGCGCACAAGCTTCCTGTTATGAAGTACTGTAATGAACTCAAGGTTCTGGCTGTCACTGAAGATGAAGAAGTTCAAGGTCCTCTGACTGGCTCTGTTTGGAGGGCAATTGTATGGGATATTGTAGGAAGAGTGAAATGGTATGGATTTGGAATTGTTCTTGTATATATTGTAACTCTTTCCATATTTCCTGGGTACATTACCGAGGATGTGAGCTCTCAACTTCTCAAGGATTGGTATCCGATTCTCCTTATTACATGCTTCAATGTGGTTGATCTTGTTGGCAAGAGTTTAACTGCAGTGTATCTCCTAGAGAATCCCAAAATTGCAGTAGGAAGTTGCATAGGAAGATTTCTGTTTTCCCTCTCTTCCTCATGTGCTTGCGCGGTCCCAAATTCTTTCAAACAGAGATTCCTGTGACGATAATGACCTGCCTGTTAGGGCTTACTAATGGGTACTTAACCAGTGTATTGATGATCTTGGCGCCTAAAGTTGTGAAGTTGCAGCATGCAGAAGCTGCGGGCACTGTGATGGTATTATTCCTAGTTGTTGGTCTGGCTGCTGGATCGGTTTTAGCTTGGTTTTGGGTTAGTTGATCTATCAGTTAGTGTGGATTGAGCCTTTGTGTGCCTTCAAATGGTGTCTGATGAATGGTTAACTGGTGTTTTGTTTAACTATCCTGTTCAGATTGCCATCGTGATCTATTCTTTGTTGTATTGTGTCTGGCAGCACAGAAATAAATTTTTTGCATTAAGGGCTTGTGGTCACTCCAAGACAGATCATAAACTTGGCTCTGTATTACAGTGATCTCTGTAAATCTTTTCCAATCTCAGGTTACATATACGGATTGGGTTATCCGGATCAATGGAGTCAACAAGAACAGGAGGACAAAGAGGATTACAGTGAAGGGTTCACTGGCCTTTAGGGATTCAGTTTACAAGAATGGTGCAAAGGAGGGGTTATCCTCATTCTTCCCACTAGCTTCACATCAGACTGCTGAGTTTCTATTCAGTTTGTCCTCAGAAACAGTAGCATTGGCTATTATAGGAGTATAAAGGAGAACTTGGATTTCTTGTATATGAGTCAGGAATGCGGTGTGTGTACATATATATATATATACACGAGGGAGGAGCCTACGTATTAATTTCTTGTGATAATAGAATATTGTTTTAACTGAATAATATATGATCCTTTAATTTTTTTGATAAGCAATATATGATCCTCTCATAGTACTACTCACACAAATTGCGCTATAATGCTAAAATATTTTCATCACTGCCATCTTTTGCATTTTTTTTTTCTCTTACTATCATGTTTTACTTGTGAAGAGTAAGTATGCGAGTCATGTACTTTCCTAACCCAAAAAAAAAAAAAAAGAATTATAGGAAGCCAATGCATCTCAATTTAAACTCTACGCAAATAGACAAGTTCCTATTCTAATTAATATATTAAAAAGAAAAGATTTGTTTGTTGGCTTTGTTTTTGGGTTATATTGTGTATTTCCCCCTGATCTTTCAAGAAAATATTCATCAAATTTAATTACATTGAGTAGCAGAGTAGGATGCCAAGCTTTTGAGGTGGCTTCAGGAGATTCAAATTCATAAAACTGGGGACAAGACGCAGGCTCTCATTCATTTGATTCCTTGGCTATTTGATGGCTAATCGATATTGGTTTGCACATGTTTGGGTTTGAGCGTTTTTAAAACAAGAAAACTACAAATAAATATTTCTCTTTTTTATATTTACAGCTTCGGTACAAAATAATAAATAGCCTTTTGCCTCGTATTTGAAAAATTATGAAGAAATTGGAGGCACAAAAATTATGTTATGTCACAAATGATAAAAATTACATATGCCGGCGGCATTGAAACCCAATCATATGAGAGCTTCCTTTCAGTAGGAAGGTTATGAGCAGTAGCCTCCTATCATTAGTATACAGCCTTTAATTAAAAACGACAAAAAAAGATAATATTATTGTTTTAGTTTAATCAAATTTTAGTTTTCACTCCTATTAAACTATTAGTTTTGGTTCTTGCATTTTTATAAAGATTTGATCTAAGTTTAAGGAGGTGTTTAGATAAAAACTAAATTATGATTTTATAAGTGATTTTATAACATACAAATAAATATATAAAAAATTTATCTTATTTACCAAAAAAAAATTTATAAAGTAATTTTAGATACATCCAAACACCTCATAAGTATAGAGATTAAAACTAAAACTTATGCAAAGTGTAGAGTTGAGATCAAATTCTTATAAAGCTATAAGAACCAAATTTATTACTCCTCCAATTCTGAATATAATATTCTTTTTGTAGTGTAATCCGGTTTTAAATATAAAATCTCTTGGATCGGAGGAGTAATTTAAAATTGTGGGGATCAAAATTAAATCTTCATCAAATTATAAAGACTAATAGTGATAATGACAATGGCAATGATTATTTTTCTCCGGGTATCGCAAATATCCTCCTCCAGTTTTCTGGCTTTAGGGATTTATTTTCGGTGGCCCCGTACGCATGAAGAAGCATGACGAATTGGATGCGAAGCATGGGATTAGGGGGAGCGGGCACTGCTCTTCTCTCCAGGCCTTCCATGGCCGCTCTCTTCCCTTCTGCCTATCAAAAACCCTTATCCTTCGCTTTCCTCAGAATATCTCTCCATTTTCTCCCTCCTTATCGCTTGCTTTCAGCCCCGGCAGCTTCTTTTTCTTCCGTTCCTTCTCTAAATGATAACGACAATACCCCAGATTTTGGTGAGCATTTTTACTCTCATATTGGCACCAAAATTATTTCTTTTTAAGTTCTCTTCTTTCTCAAAATCTTTGTTTGTTTCTTTCAGTAGGGGACGATGACTGCACTGCGGTTTCTGGAAATGGTTCCAAGTTGCTTCTTAAAGGGATGACTTACACTGAGCTTGAAGTATGGTTTGTTTGTCGAAGTTCATTATTTTCATTTTGTTGATACTTTAATTAATTGAAATATGAATTCTCGAGTGTCCTTGTGTGCTGCTTTTAACGTGTCAATGAGACGTGACCACATTAAAAATTTCTAGTGTCAGAATTTTCCTATTCTTAATAATGAAATTATCGTGAAAAATTTGTGGCTGCTGCTGATGAGCTATAACTCTGTGACTCTTCTTGAACAGACCTGGGTCCAATCTCATGGATACAGACCTGGGCAGGCTATGATGTTATGGAAACGCATGTATGGAAACAACATTTGGGCACACCATAGCGATGAATTGGAAGGTTCCTCCCTTACCCCCCCCCCCCCTCTCTCTCTCGAACTAGACTTTGGAAATTGCTAATAATTTCTATAATTTCATATGATTAGGTTTGAACAAAGATTTCAAGAAGATGTTGAGCGAACATGCTGAGTTCAGGGCTCTTAGTCTGAAAGAAATTCACGCAGCATCTGATGGAACTAGGAAGGTTGAACCTATCTTTCTTCATTTGCTTCTCGGATATTCTTACCATATATTTTTGTCTTTTAGATTTCTATGGCTGTAAGTCCACCTGGAAGCTGTGTAGAAGGTCTTAATCATATAACCTAATGACTGCACTCACAATATCTGACACATTGTTGCATTTCTGGAGAGTTGTTGACTATTATACATTGTTGCATTTCTGGAGAGTTGTTGACTATTATACTCACAGGATGTTGCAGATTTTGTTCACGTTGGATGATGGATGCGTCATCGAAACAGTTGTCATTCCTTGTGACAGAGGCAGGAATACTGTGTGTGTTTCAAGTCAAGTAGGATGTGCAATGAACTGCCAATTTTTGCTATACTGGAAGGCAAGCCTTCAGTTGCCTGTTCGAAGCAATTTAATGGCATCATTCGGTCTTCTCTTATATTTGACTGATAGTTTATTATACATGGAATTATTTTGCAGAATGGGCCTTACGAGACATCTGACTGCAGCAGAAATTGTAGAGCAGGCTGTTTTTGCTCGACGTCTTCTTACAAGTGAAGTTGGCTTAATCACAAATGTTGTCTTTATGGTAGGTCTGCAGTAGCAATGAGAATTTCAAAGCATACTTTGCATCTAGATTTTTCATAGTTCAAATTTCTTTTCTTTTCTTTTCTTTTTTTTTTTTTTTCTTTTTCTTTTGAGATGATAAGATGCTACTTTCAGCTTGAACGTCTTTAAATTTGTTCAGCTTGCTATTTATGCTCTGGCGTGTCAATGTAGTGACTGATATAGCTTTTATTCTCAAAAGAAAGTCAATTTTAGATGTATAGATACGTGTTACAATACATGAGCAGATAGTTTTTCCACATGACGCTATAACATACTGTAGATTGGTGATATGCTTATTTTTGTGCCTTCAATTCATTTGGAGCTACAAGTTGTAATTCATGATACATCTGCTTCGACAATTATTTGCATTATTGCTATTCAGACATATGAAGTCATGTAAGATGTAATTATGTCTGAATTTTTTTCCAACTTCTGCACATTTCCTGTCTCTTTTTTCTTATATTTGTTATTCTTCCAGTAACTTTTCCATTTCAGTGTTCTACAATTTTGTACAATCTCATCTAGCACTTCTGTGAATCGATTGATGCTAACATAACTTGTACACTAGATTAGAGTTGGGGAAGGGAAGATTAGGATGAGAAAATCTTATAATTTCTTGCACACTAATAAGAATTGCGCATTTATTTTAGGGCATGGGAGAACCACTTCATAACGTTGATAATGTGATTAAAGCTGCAGATATTATGGTGCATGAACAAGGGCTTCATTTCAGCCCTCGCAAGGTCACTGTTTCAACCAGTGGTCTTGTTCCACAGCTCAGACGTTTTCTTCATGAATCAAACTGTGCATTAGCTGTTAGTTTGAATGCAACAACCGATGAGGTATATTGCTTGTTAAATATTTTTCAGTGGGTTGTAGAACATGAGAAGAAATGATGTATGAAGAAGAGAGGGAGGATTTATCATGCTTTAATCTCACTTGGCAGGTAAGAAACTGGATCATGCCAATAAACCGCAAGTACAAATTGGATTTGCTTCTTCAAACCCTTCGGGAGGAGCTACGATTCAAACATAACTATAAAGTTCTATTTGAATATGTGATGCTCGCTGGAGTTAATGACAGGTTGCATGAACTTCTATTCCTTTCATTCTTTGTTTGGCATATAAAATCTGTGCTTCTTCACATGATTTATGTAACGCTACAAATACCCTACAGTATTATATTGAAGAATTTCTTATTCCACAAAAACCTCACTGATATTTAATTTGTTGTGAATGGCTGGACTAGTATGACATGCATAACTGGTCTTGCCCGTTAATGAACATGTGTAACAGCATTCTTCTTCATCTTCTACTTCTTGTGATCATGAGCGTCTCTATTTTCCAAGGGAATTTACTTCAATTAAAATTTGAGTTGCCATGACGCAATGAATTTGAAATTGTTTGCCGGCATATACTATACTGGTGGCCTTTTTGATTGCGTTCAAGGAGGAATTTTCTTTTTCCTCATTTACATTCATTATTTCCTGATACTTTAATTTCCTGAGTTGGGTTTCATCTTTTGTGCAGCTAAAGAAATATGCTTATAATTATGACTGTTTTGTTGCGTCCATATGTGGATATTATATGCTTAAAATAGTTAACACTGCCTGTCAATGCTTAATGCATGGTGATGAGGATGCAAAGAGGCTTATTGGTCTTGTAAAGGGGATTCCTTGCAAGGTTAACCTAATCTCCTTCAATCCTCATAGGGATCACTGTTCAGACCAACTAATAATAAAAAGAATCCCTAAGTACATATTAACAATAAAAGAGATAATTGTAATTGAGAAATAATTGTTGGGATATAATAGATATTAAGGAAAACCATATTGAAGGTACCTATACTTTTTTTCAATTTTCAATTTGGTACCTATGTGTTTTTTGTTCTTAACTAAATCTTTATTTTTCCTCTATTAACATCATTAATCCTTATGTAGAGACTAAAAATATCAATAGAACAAAGTTATAAGAGCTAATATTACTAAAAAGATAAAATTAAATGTTTAATTAAAGGGAAAAAAACACATAGGTACCAAATTAAAAATTGAGAGAAAGTATAGGTACCTTCAATATGGTTTTCCCTAGATATTACATATCTTGACTTTCAGCCATTCGAATTTGAATAAGGATTTTCCCCACCTTGGGTATACGAAACACAAAAATGTTGAAGAATAAATCCAGAAGTTGAAAAAAAAAAAATGAGAGGCATATCAGCTTGTGGTGATCTTAATTACCAATCAGGTAGCTCAGGCTATTATAGTTGTATGAACAAGCCCAAGCCCAACGGAGACACAAGTTAAAATAACATCAACCCACCCCCCCAAAAAAAATAAAGGGGGAAAAAAAGCCCAACCACCACAAGATCTGAGATCCTAAAAAATAATGGACCAAAGGCCTTTGAGGTACAACAGCGCAGACTTAGATATGGTAAAGAGGAATGTTGTGACCTGAGGCCTCTGAGACTCCAAAAACACAAGTTTAAGCAGACATAATGGAGCCCCAATAATAATTGGACTAAAAAAAAAAGAGCAAGTCTAGCTACATTTGAGGGGGGTTGTTGGAATCGGAGAGTAGAAACCTCACATCTAAAAGCAGAAGAACAATTAAGAGCATCTAAGCTCATGGTAATCTCAACCAAGCAGTTTATGCTATTTTGATGACATGGAGAATCCCAAGACCCAAAATACAATCGCATACACAAATGTGAACAAAAGCTAACCGCAAGTATTTTATCTTCAATTCTACGTGGAAGATACTTCCATATTCTCAGCAATTGGAATATCTGAAGGCACACACTCTTTGTCCACATATTTCCATTCCTCTTTCAAAAAACTGCATATGGTAATTTTACAAGATCCTCAGTTCGTTACTCAAACTAAAGATGAATAAGGAAAAAACCGGCCAACCAAAAGATAGGATATAAGAAAAAAACTGCATATGATGATAGAAAGAATACAAGCAACTACATCATCAAGTTGAACAACAATGTCCAAAACTTTCATCATCGAAATATATCAAGAAATCTCAAATGCTTCTCAAAACACAATGCCGCCACATGTGACGTGCCTTACAAAATGACAGGTAAAAGGCATCCTTTTGTCCCTTGAGTTTTACAAAAGATTCGTTCACGTCCTTCAGGTATTTTGGGTCCATTATATCCTAAAAGGATACATTTGACCAGAGTTTTATTTTCTGTTAGCGGTGTTATTAGTTCCCTTTTCTCTCAAGACTTTATTCATCTTGGGTTCTGAACAATAGTGTTATTAAATATCAACATTTAGCAATTAACTCATGTCTCTTAATTTCCATTGGCATAAATATACGATATTTTCCAATACTTCGTAATAAGCAAGATGCAACATGAGAAGATCACCATTGACTATACTGATATTGATTTGCCCACACTCCTAAAAATAATAAATTTAAAAAAAAAAAAAGTAACAGAATAATGATAATGTAACATGTCCTTGCAGGAGAAAGAACTGAGGACCGGGGCAAAGCATATAAATAATGGTATAAACTATAAAGTTCTCCCGTCTCACCTTTTTATGTTTTCAAAAACTGATCTACTAGAGTGAAGACTCAGAGAATCTAAATGAAGTACAATTGGCCCAGATTCATCTTTTTTCTCAGGGAACGAAATAATGACCAAACTCCAGTGAAGACTGCATGGATGAAACATAAATAAGTACCAGCCATAAAAATAAAAATAACAACAGAGGACATCGTATATTTTTAAAATGCATTAACTAAAACATAATCAGCAGAAAGCTCACATGTAATATTTACAAATCAAGCACAATCAAAAGCAGAAAGTCTCATCATAAATTAGAGCCATTAACCCCTTGCTTGGCTTGAGAGAAAATTGGAGAGGAAAGAAAACTAGAGAGGAAAACATGGAGAGAAACAAGTTTTCCCTTGCTTGGATAGGGAAGAAAATATGGGAGGAAGGAAAAGTGGAGGAGAAAATAAGGTGGCCCCATGTCTTATTTTCTCTCCAAATTTCTCTCCATATATGGAGAGATTTGGAAAAGAAAACAAGATTTCCATGATTATCCCTCCTCTCTCTTCTTCTCCATATTTATTTTCTTTTATTATATTTAAAAAGTTATTCACTTTTTATTTTTAATCTTAAAACAGTTTTTATTAAATAATTTGGTTTTAAAAACATAATAATATGAAAAAATATATAAATCAAATAACTTGATTTTAAATTATTTGATGATGCTAATGTTAGTATAATTTTCTATTACAATATTTAATTTAATTTAATTTTAAATATGATATATTTTGATAAGGATATTTTAGTCATTTAGATATTTACTAATTTTCTCTCCTCTCTATTTTCTCTCATCCATCCGAGCAAGAAGGATGATGATAACTTCCCTCCAGTTTTTCCTTCTCTCTATTTTCTCTCCTCTCATTTTCTTTTCTCTCAACTTTTCTTTCCATCCAAGCAGAGCATTAAGACTCTAAAAGCATCTGCGAACAGAGGGGAAAACCGTATTTTTATCATTCCAAAGATGCTGTAGGGTAGAGAATGTTTACCGAAGGAAAATTATAAGAAGCCCAGGAAACCAGGTATACAATACAAGGTGAATAAACAAGATCCTAAATCAACTCCTGTGACTATGGCTATTTAAATAATAATAAAGGAAAAATATTCTAATATCAACCATCGGGATTTCCACAAAGCATAGGCAACATAACCACCAAAACTTCTAATTTAAATTGCTCCTATCCTTATTTACACTTCTTGCCAACTCTTTGATATCCAATAACCTTTTTTCTACAGAATGTGAAGAATATCTTTAAGCACAAGGGGGAGAAGGATTAGAATAAGGAAATTAGATATTCTCTAGGTGCCAACAGCAGCAGCAACAATATCAATCAGCTTTATCCCACTAAAGCAGGTTGCCAACAGAACAAACAGGCAACAGAAAAGAACAAACCAAAAGGAACAGAAATCAGAATAAAGCATCGCCTTTGAGCATCCACAAGAGGAACATCCCTAAAGAATTATGAGCTGTATCACAAAGATGCAAAACTAAGGCAGCAGATTTCCATAAATAGAAACTTAAAACTTCCACTATAGTCAATGGTTACTTAACATTTGATTCAATTTATTACCTAACTTCAATTAAGAAATCAATTAAAGAAAATCAATCATCCCCCTCTTCCCCCAGGTCTTTAATGGGCAGGTCAAATATCCCATTGAGTATTGTCCTCATCTTAAGATGAAGAGGATCCATTATAACCCAAGAATTGCCAAAGAATTTATTCTCATGTGACAGGAAACAACAACAAAACCTCATCCCACTATGTGGATTACATCACGCCATTGTGTCCTATCAAGAACTAAATCTTTGGATAGATTGTTAACAAAAAAATCTTTCTCAATAATTTCTCATGTGACAGGTATTATCCATAAAATAATCTAAATTAAAAAAGGCAGCCTTTCTACTATTCATAAAATATAAACAAAACTTCAATACTAATGAAAAACCTTACTCCTCATGAATTGGAATTAGAACATATGCCTTGTGAAAAATATTTGTGCCTTTCCACCACCTTCTAAACTTCGCAAAGAATCTGTCTCTGTCACTCCGCTGGATATTGCAATGGAACGTGAGTTAAGTATACACTGAATAAAAGCCAGAGAAAGAAATGGGAGGAAAACAAGAAGAAATTAAATCCAGAGACAATAGTTTATTTCTACTGTCGAGAACTCCGAGATGAGAGTATTGCATATTCCATTTTTGCCCCAAGCAAAGATTCTTTATTAATATGCCATTATCCACTTATTATTTTTAAAACATATTGCTAAACTAATGAGGTAATCCATTTTGGTTTTCAACCTACTCTTTTTAAACACAAGTACGGTGCATTCCTGACCTACTTCTTGCCTGTCAAGCTTCGAAAAATCTACTCCTAAAATAACTATATGACAAGAGTTCCAAAAAACCAGAGAGATGAGGAACCTGCTACAAAACCACAATATGATGATTTTCCAGATGCCTAGAGAAACCAAGAATGTTAACAAGCAAAACAATAGTTGATAGAAACTAGGCCAAAGAAAATAAGTCATAGCACCTATAACTCATCAAATAGTACTGCAACCAGTCAAGCAGCAAGAAGCCTAAAGGTCTTTGAATTGAACAACTCAATTTTATCAGAACGAGCTGAAGTCTGCTAACTAAAAAAAACTCTTAATGCACAGGCACATAAAAAAATTATGCAAGAAAGTAGAAAAAATTAACTACCTTGTAGGAAACAGCCTCTTTAAGCTTCTTGTAGAAATATGTATTGAAAAAATGGTAGTCAGATATTGATCTATCTCTTACAGACGCTTGCTGTTGCAGGTATCTAGTCAAATAAAAAAAGGTCATACATTTTGAGCTTAGAAACAAGAAAAACAAAAGAAGAATTACTAGCACGCATGATTAACGGCGTTTAAAATGACAAGTAGAGCAGTAATCATATGATAACTAGGACAAATAACTGTTCTATTTCTTGAGAAACACCCAATATATACAATTCTCTCCCCCATATAAAAATAGAGGCAAACATCGTGCAAAGTTAAAAGATAACCCAAACACCCTAAAAAATTATTTAATTTCTTTTACTAAAGATATAACTTCTAAGAAAATGTAGCCTATAGTTTTTGTGCTAATGTCATTTGAAAGACACCCATGAATACAATGCATCTCACTGGGAATAAAGCATAATTTATCCTAAGAAACAATAGCTGTTTATCAGTTACAGAAAAAAGTTGTGACCGAAAAAAAAAAAAAAAGGAGTTATAGCAAACAAATTGGCAGGCATACAGATCTAGTTTGGTAAAATCAGGACCTTATTGTCAAATAATCGCAGTTTGGAACCTAATTGTCATTCTCCCTAAAGACTTTTCCTTTGGCTAGTTATACAAAGTGCCAAAATTATTAGCACTCCTCTTACAAGCAACTAGAATAGTCGTCATGGGTCATTTCCTCTCAAGAGCTTAACTGGTCAGGAGAAAGCCCAAACACGATTATAGTTTTATTAATATCTCTAACATGCCTTCATCAGAGAAAGTTGTTTGAGCTTGATTTTTTGAACAAATAACAAGCCCATTATACCTTGTGCCAAAATTGGTTTGCTAATGATGAATGACATGACAAGCCTCAAATTCTTCACCCCTTGGCCAGATGCCACATCAAGTGCCATCATCCCCAAAGATTGAGATATTAGAAGATGACCCATGAATCATTTCATTAATAATAGAGAAATAAGAAGGGCCCACACACACTTACCGAATGTAGAAGTTCATGATAGTCGAAGTTAAAAAGCCTCCAGGAGCGAGGCAATCTATGTCTGCGTAGCAAATTTCAACACATTTCGGATCATCACTGAGCCATCACATAAAACAATGAAAATGTCATGCAACAGAGAATAGATGAAACAACAAATTACAGTCAAATCAAATCCTTTGGTATTGTTCTTTTCGCTGTACCTCGATGGATAATATATCTTAGCTTCCTTCAGGCTGAAAAGACACAATGAAATTTATTAAAATTTCATAGACAAAATGTCATAATGGAAATCAGAATAATTAGATGAAGACATCAAAGTGATGAAATTCTCATACCATTCATCAAGTTTGTTTTCTTGACATTCTTTCTCCAGAATAGAAGTTTCATCCTCATCATCAAGAACAATGGCCTGACCCTGCTTAAGTTTTATAAGATCTCAATTATTGACAGATCATTAACACTCTTATAGTCAAATTGGGACTTATATCACCAGTAAACTGCTGTAGCTTGGGATATAAAAGATATTATAGATGTACCTTCCTGGACCTTGAATCATCCAATCGAATTACCTGAGATGGATCCTTCCTAGCAGGTGGGGGAAAATAACGATATAATGAATTAATTCATTCAAAAAATCCAATTAGAAACAAAAACTAATATATATTATTGCCCCCACTTCAGCTCAAGCAGAAAAAGAAACCCTAGTAATGATTTCATGTAAAAATGATGATAGTTAACCTTTGCCTGAGAGTAGTAAATCACATGTGAGAATTGGGAGGAGGAAATAGCCACCTTTGTATCACAAATCAAGGATCAATATCAACCAAGAAAATAATAAAGGAAGATACGACCAGACCCTAGATGCAAATCTATGTCAATTTTTGCATTTGAGATTAAAGCATGATTATTTCCACCTCTCACTTAAAAAGTCTTGTACCCACAATCCACACCCCTTTTGTAGCCCATACTACAATTGGAAATTAGTCGAGGACAAAACTTGTACTCAATACCATTGGAGAGATATTAGATGAATGAATAAATATAAGTTGAATCATTTTCACAATTACTTTATTTTTGTTGATATCCTCGTTAAGGACAAAATTTTAAACTGTTAGTGCATATGTGCACTAGAAGACTCTCATTTAACTTGTAAATTGGCGTACAGTGAGAGGTCAGTGCATTAGTTGTGTCAAAAAAATACTTTCCCAGTGAACTAACATGGCATTTTTGCTCACATTTCAGGTAAGCAGCCCGACGCTTTCTCAATGTCATGCAGAGACCGAGTGGTTACTTTGCGCCTTTTATCATTTTTAGACATATCACGTTTGGAAAGATTGCCTGCATACTGATCACCCTTTCGTCCTTTCCGTAAAAAGTCTTCATTGTCTCTAACCTTCTGACTGTCACCATGCTTAATAAGTGACAAATCTTTCTTGGATGTATTGGCTGTCCCACAACCGATCTGGCTTAATTATAGTTAGTTAAGCAACAGCAAGAAAGTTAGAGGGGATGCATAGAAAAAATTGCCCATGATAAAAAGGAACTTACCTCTTCAATTTTTTTAAAAAATATAGATGTAAATGAGGGTTCGGACTGGGCTTGAGATGCTAAATTCCCTTGTCTCGAGCCATCCAACACATCTACAAAATAATTCAGTTTCCTCAGATAGGTATGATGATTTACATACAGCATGCTTCAAAAATAAGAGGTCCAATGCTCACGTTCATAATCTGACGCTACCCCTTTTCTCTCTCTATCAACTAAAAAATAAAATAAACCCATAAGGTGAAATCAACACGACTTCCCTCTCCTTTTCCAAAGAATCGTTATATAATATGATCCACAGCTCAACCTATAAATACCACTCCTCATCAACAAGCCAAAATGTATTAATGCATTAATGTGTTAAGATAAAATCTGCAACAAGTTTTATTATTCACAAGCCATAAAAAAATGCAGCTCATTCCTTAGAATTCATGTTATACACAAGGAAAAGGTCTTTTTGGAATAGAATTTGGAAAGAATCATTCATCAACACTGTCCCATATTAACCGATTTTTGATAGGCATCTTCTTTAGGTTCCCTGTTGGTAGCATTTAACAAGCTTGACGAACAACCAATCCATTCTTTTGCTCACAGTTAATAAAATCGGTAACATATAAATAAATTCTAAAGGGAAAACTTAGATGCAGTTCTTTACATCTTTGCTATCAAGTTTCTAAATTAAAACATGACAAGTGTATGGTTTTAACAACTTCCCATCACACAACTGGGTTTTTGAAGGAAAAAAAATTACATTTTACAATTTTAATCGAGAACTTATTAGCAAAGATATAAAGAATTACATCTAAATGTAGTCTAATGCTAAATGCAAAACACCATCAATAATATAGACATGCACAATGGCCATTGCCACATGATGATGCATAATACTAGAACCTCACCGATGGTGATTGAGGTTGTAGCTTTTCTGGACTCCTCACACTCATCAACTTCCTGTTCTAGAGAGGAAAAAGCATTAAAGCATAAGTATGACAAAAAAAAATGCAGCCCAAAGAATATGCACAGATTAATACTATCAGCTGTATATTCAAATTGACAAAAATATAGTATAGACTAAAAATTCTACAATAATATTGATCTCATAAGCTTAGTAGGTAATCTGCAGTTCCAATTTCATCATTTTTTCCAATATTGATAGAGATATTATTATGCATGGTATAGAAGTTGCATGGCATCAAGAGTCAATTGCAACCGCATTTTACCTACTAAGCTTAAAGGAAAGTTTTATTACACTAATTTAATCTAGCGATGCAAAGATGAGGATGTCAAAATATATGGTATGGTCAAATAAGACATGATCCATAATGTTGGTATGAGAGGAAAAATTGGCATTACATCTATTGAGGAGAAAATAATATAAGATTGATTAAGGTGGTTTGGAGATGTGCAAAGAAAATTGCTAGAGGCACCAACAAAGAAAGTTACGTAAATGGTCTTTAGCACTACGAAAAGCAAGGAAAAACGAAGAAGAACACATACAGAAGTGATCGAACAGGATCTCATGATGAATAATATAACTGAAGAGTTGGTTATTGATAGGGCGTAATGGCATCATGTAATATATATTATTGCCCCCACTTCAGCTCAAGCAGAAAAGAAACCCTAGTAATGATTTCATGTAAAAATGATGATAGTTAACCTTTGCCTGAGAGTAGTAAATCACATGTGAGAATTGGGAGGAGGAAATAGCCACCTTTGTATCACAAATCAAGGATCAATATCAACCAAGAAAATAATAAAGGAAGATACGACCAGACCCTAGATTGCAAATAATGTCAATTTTTGCATTTGAGATTAAAGCATGATTATTTCCACCTCTCACTTAAAAAGTCTTGTACCCACAATCCACACCCCTTTTGTAGCCCATACTACAATTGGAAATTAGTCGAGGACAAAACTTGTACTCAATACCATTGGAGAGATATTAGATGAATGAATAAATATAAGTTGAATCATTTTCACAATTACTTTATTTTTGTTGATATCCTCGTTAAGGACAAAATTTTAAACTGTTAGTGCATATGTGCACTAGAAGACTCTCATTTAACTTGTAAATTGGCGTACAGTGAGAGGTCAGTGCATTAGTTGTGTCAAAAAAATACTTTCCCAGTGAACTAACATGGCATTTTTGCTCACATTTCAGGTAAGCAGCCCGACGCTTTCTCAATGTCGTGCAGAGACCGAGTGGTTACTTTGCGCCTTTTATCATTTTTAGACATATCACGTTTGGAAAGATTGCCTGCATACTGATCACCCTTTCGTCCTTTCCGTAAAAAGTCTTCATTGTCTCTAACCTTCTGACTGTCACCATGCTTAATAAGTGACAAATCTTTCTTGGATGTATTGGCTGTCCCACAACCGATCTGGCTTAATTATAGTTAGTTAAGCAACAGCAAGAAGTTAGAGGGGATGCATAGAAAAAATTGCCCATGATAAAAAGGAACTTACCTCTTCAATTTTTTTACAAAATATAGATGTAAATGAGGGTTCGGACTGGGCTTGAGATGCTAAATTCCCTTGTCTCGAGCCATCCAACACATCTACAAAATAATTCAGTTTCCTCAGATAGGTATGATGATTTACATACAGCATGCTTCAAAAATAAGAGGTCCAATGCTCACGTTCATAATCTGACGCTACCCCTTTTCTCTCTCTATCAACTAAATAATAAAATAAACCCATAAGGTGAAATCAACATGACTTCCCTCTCCTTTTCCAAAGAATCGTTATATAATATGATCCACAGCTCAACCTATAAATACCACTCCTCATCAACAAGCCAAATGTATTAATGCATTAATGTGTTAAGATAAAATCTGCAACAAGTTTTATTATTCACAAGCCATAAAAAAATGCAGCTCATTCCTTAGAATTCATGTTATACACAAGGAAAAGGTCTTTTTGGAATAGAATTTGGAAAGAATCATTCATCAACACTGTCCCATATTAACCGATTTTTGATAGGCATCTTCTTTAGGTTCCCTGTTGGTAGCATTTAACAAGCTTGACGAACAACCAATCCATTCTTTTGCTCACAGTTAATAAAATCGGTAACATATAAATAAATTCTAAAGGGAAAACTTAGATGCAGTTCTTTACATCTTTGCTATCAAGTTTCTAAATTAAAACATGACAAGTGTATGGTTTTAACAACTTCCCATCACACAACTGGGTTTTTGAAGGAAAAAAATTACATTTTACAATTTTAATCGAGAACTTATTAGCAAAGATATAAAGAATTACATCTAAATGTAGTCTAATGCTAAATGCAACAACACCATCAATAATATAGACATGCACAATGGCCATTGCCACATGATGATGCATAATACTAGAACCTCACCGATGGTGATTGAGGTTGTAGCTTTTCTGGACTCCTCACACTCATCAACTTCCTGTTCTAGAGAGGAAAAAGCATTAAAGCATAAGTATGACAAAAAAAAATGCAGCCCAAAGAATATGCACAGATTAATACTATCAGCTGTATATTCAAATTGACAAAAATATAGTACAGACTAAAAATTCTACAATAATATTGATCTCATAAGCTTAGTAGGTAATCTGCAGTTCCAATTTCATCATTTTTTCCAATATTGATAGAGATATTATTATGCATGGTATAGAAGTTGCATGGCATCAAGAGTCAATTGCAACCGCATTTTACCTACTAAGCTTAAAGGAAAGTTTTATTACACTAATTTAATCTAGCGATGCAAAGATGAGGATGTCAAAATATATATGTATGGTCAAATAAGACATGATCCATAATGTTGGTATGAGAGGAAAAATTGGCATTACATCTATTGAGGAGAAAATAATATAAGATTGATTAAGGTGGTTTGGAGATGTGCAAAGAAAATTGCTAGAGGCACCAACAAAGAAAGTTACGTAAATGGTCTTTAGCACTACGAAAAGCAAGGAAAAACGAAGAAGAACACATACAGAAGTGATCGAACAGGATCTCATGATGAATAATATAACTGAAGAGTTGGTTATTGATAGGGCGTAATGGCATCATGTAATCCATGTTGCTGACTTCACTTAGTGGAATAAGCCTGGCTGTTGTTGTTATTGACTCAATGTATTATAAGAGTGCTTTAAGTAATCATGATGAAAGTTGTATGTGCTACCCATAATACATTATAGTATAGCAGTTAGGTCTTTAAAGTAACAACATATCCTTGCAGAGATGAAAATGATGAGGAGTGAAATGTAAAGAATGAAGTTGAAGGCCAGAAAATTGGGTGAAGAAAAATCATCAAGGAGCACACTAATCTAATTACACGATGATGGAGACAGGACCAATGCAGTTTTGGGGAAAACAACATTAATAAGCATTTGATATTCATCAAATTGCAGAGTTGAGCTTCCAAAAGCTCCCCATTTGAGAAATAGCATGAACTATCAACAACAACAACAAAGGCATAAAGCATCATTATACAAAAATAAAATCCAGTGACCTACTTGATCCTCATGGACGACAACAACTGCAGTGTCAAAGGCATCGCCCACATGTTAGTAGAGAAGGCACTAAACTAAAGCGTAGCTGCATAGTTAAAAATTTTGTAGACGAAAGCAGTAGCAATCATGCAACAATATAAATCCTGCACTTAAATGTGTGTGTGTGTGTGGCGAGCAAAAATGCCTACTGATAATGCCCGTTTGCCCCAGGAAGCGGATTAAAAATATTTATCCCCCTTCAAGGAGAAAAATACAACGGAACAGCTACCTCAGTTGAGCACCATAACACGCTTTTTATCAAAATCAATCACATGCTTAGGCTTTCATAATAACAGGCACTTATTACGACAAGGATGAAAAAACAAATAAATAAAGTAAGCAGACCTTCTCTGGGCGTCTCCGTTCTCTGCGACGTAGCTCGTCTTCATAATGCTTTATGGCGACTCGAAGCTTCTCGCCTTTATCCGGCAAGTTCTCAGCAGTGGCCTCCAAGGTGCGTAATTTGCTCTGATACGACTCTGCAAGCTGGTGATCGTTTAGATGCCGCAGGTCCTCAGCGAGAGGATCGACTTCCGTACGGGAGGTCCGTTGGAGTTCAGTGACCGAACCGGCGACGAGCATAGGTGGTGGTGATCCGTTATCGTGGCTCGGCAAGAGCTTATTCCAGTCGAGGTCCAGGCGACGCCCCTTTGGGTTGCCGTCCTCCATCCATCAAACGCAGAGATGGCTCAGTTCCCCCGAGCCGCTGATCGCACCCAAGTCACAGGCTGTCCTGCTGTTTTTTTTTTTTTTTTTTGGGGTTGGGTTTAATGCGCACTTGTGAACTTGTGGCCCGACGTTTTTCGGCTCGCGCGGTTTGATCTGTATATGGATGAAAATCAAACATATAAATATAAAATCTCAACCAAAAAAAACAATTACTAAAAAATTTTAAAGGCAAATGACAGAAAAAGAAGCTAAAAATTACAAATCTCAAATCAGATTTGGTGACAATCTTATTTGATATTGATGAGTATGAATTTGTAAATGACAATAAATTTTTGTTAACATTACTTGATTGATATTTACAAAATTCCAACTTCTTTTTTTGTCATTATCCCAGATTTTAATTACAAATTTATTTTGTAATAATTTTTCTTCTTTAAAATCCTTATTATAATTTTCTTTAAAAGTAAACTAACTAATTTATAAAAACAATTGTAAAAATGTATAAAACTACGCAACCCGATTTTTAAACTTTCAAAAGCTAGCCCAATTAAAAATAAACGGCTTTTTTTACGCAAATCCAAGTGGGCTGGGGTAAAAAAGAAAATTGGAAATGGATTTTAATATGTTTGGTACAATTGAAAATTTAAAGGAAAAATGACAAATAAGGAACTTAAAAATTATATAATCTCAATTAAGGTCCTTGAGTTAACAAATCCTAATTAAGGAACTAATTCCAATATAAGATTTTGAAATTCAAGTAAATAGAAAATTTTACCCTCAACTGTGGAGGAAAAAAATCAACAGCCCCCTCACTCAAGAACCTGCAAGCCGATCACTAGCGGCCCACGATGACGACTAGTCGTCACGCCTCAATCGGTGGGAGGAACATTCGAGTGGTTGACCATTAGTGGGAGGAGTATTTTCTGCGAAGCAATTAATGTCTAATAAATTGTAGTCAAAACAGATACAGGAGTTGTGAATGACTTTTCCAGTAAAAAATTGTTAATATATGATGAAGTATGGTCAAATCAGTATAAAAGTTATGAAGTTACTATGTAATGAACTATAATCAAAACTAATACAAAAATCGTGAAAGACTTAGAGCCTGTTTGGCAAATAGGGGTGTTCACGGGACGGATCGGGACCGGGACAGGCCCGTTCCGGTTCCGTCCCGATGAACAGTAACGGGACAGATTTTTTGTCCCGTGTCCCGGCCCGTCCCGGGGTTGTCCCAGTTCCGGTCGGGACGGGACCGGGACGTCCCGAATATTTTTTATTTATTTTTTATTTATTTTTTTATTTATTTAAAAAAATCTGATTTTTTAATTATATTTTTTTGAGCTTAAATCTTATAAAAACATCTTTTTTATTTGTTTGGGCACTCTTAAACAAAAACTCAAAATATTACATATAATAGTTATGAAAAACTCTAAACAAAAGCTTTTAACACAATAAAAACTTGCTAAAAATTCTAATCATCAATAATATCAAATCATTAACAAATATAAAAACTCTAAATAAATATATCCATAGTTCCATACAATAGTCTCAAATCTTAAAAAAATATGAAAAAAATGATATTATATAAAAAATTAAAAAAAAAAATTAAAAGGGACCGGGATGGGACGACCCCGTCCCGTGTCCTGTCCCGTCCTGGTCCCTTTTTTGTCCCGTCCCGAAAAATTTCGGGACGGATCCGTCCCGTCCCAATAAGACCGGGACCGGAACGGGCCGACCGGGACGGACCGGCCTTGAACACCCCTATTGGCAACATGCCCAAACCATGGTTTTTGGTGGTTTGGGTCAGAAATATGCCAAACAGGAAGAAAAATAGAGAAACCATAATTTGGGCCAAAACCAAGGTTTTGGAGCCTGAAACCATAGTTTCAAATGAAGCGAATCCATTTCGTTTTTGACTCAAATTTTATAGTCGCTAGTGTGAGGATAGAAAAAACCCCAACGGTGTATGACAAAACACCCCTCAATTATTCATTCCTTCTTTTCATTCTCTTCATTCCACCTTCGGTCCTTTACTCTTCAAAAATCAGAAGTCATTCCTCCTTTGCTCCTCCCGAGACGAAACACGTTGCCACTGATCAAGTCGTCGTTGAGTTGCCCTTTGAAGGCACCAATGAGGTCTTTCTCAGCTCTGCAGAAGAAGATCCCGGCTTAGGTAGTCCGATCTATCCATCATTGGTTTGCAATCATCAGTGTGAAGTATCCTCTGGTGGTGGTTTGGTGAGGTCAACGTTGGTGGTTTCCTAGCTTAGATCTGCCGCTCAGGTAAGCTTTCTCCTCTTGAATAATCATTTCTTCCCTCATGCATTTTCTTTATTCATCAATTTCGTCGATCTCTTTCATTCAGATCGTTTCTCAAATTTCGTTAGTGCATCGTCTGGTGCTTTTTTTTTCTTTTTCTTGGTTCATAGACCCATTTCCTTCTCAAATTTCATCTAACCTTAGCTGGTGTTGATTTCAATGCTGGCTTGAGAGGGTGTTTTGCTTGGTTTCAGCCCAAACGTGAGCAGACCTTAGTAGTGGTTGATGCTTTGCTTTATTGGTGGGTTGATTTTCAATACTTGCTTTATTTGTTTTGTTTGGTTCATAACTGATTTCATTTTGCCTGCTCTATTGAAACCATGTCATCTTGTTGCTCTGTTCAGTTTTAAGGATGTGAGTTGGTTTCGGAGACAGAGGACCTATTTTTGGTTCATGCAGTTTACATTAGTTTGTTAAGATATACGTATTTGTAATCCTTGTTATTTTTTGTAATCCTGTTATTAATGAAAGTTTTGGATGTTGTAGTTTGGCCGCATTCAAGCATTAATACAAAACATGAGTGTGATTATATATGCCCAAATTAACAAAATAATTGTATTTCTAAAACACACGGCACACTTAAATTTTTGGAGCTATTGTTTTTTATAAATGTACCATTTTGCCACATCTCAATAGGCAAGGAGAGAACACGAAAAAAAAATAAAAAGAAAAAACATATAGAGAGAGAGGGAGAGAGAGAGTTCATATCCTAATTCATAGAAGTAGTTCCTTATAATTTAAATTCCATCCATAACAACAACTAATAGAACAGCATTTACCTATGGACTGAGATAGGAATAGATGTATGGTGATGTAGTGCCCCTTGAATAGGTATTTGTTTCCAGAGAGAATATTGTAAATGGAGCTTCAAACTCTACTTGTTAAAGAGATAGATTAATTGGTAAAAAAAACAAAAAACTTGAAAGATTAAATGTTATTCATGACTGGAAAGAGAATTTTTTTCTAGTCATGAAAGGAATAAGAACATAGTTTCATTTTATGTTTGGTTAAAAAAAATAATTATTTATTATAAATAAAAAGATAGAGTTTCTGTTTGTTTTGAAATAATTAAGAAGGAAAGAAAAATGTTAATAATAGTGGTATTGATAGCTTATTTGGATAACAATGACATTGTTATTTTAATTGATTTTGTGTTGACTAACTTGTAATGACTAAAGAGCTATAATTGTTCTATAGCATAAGAAGTAAGGATATAGTGAAAGCTTCATGGGATATAAAAACCACAAAGGTATTTATCGACTTGTGCATTAAACTAGTGTAACAAGTGGAAAGAAAAGGTACAAGCTTAACAAAGAAAGCTTGGAAAATTCTTGCCGATAAGTTTACTACGAAAACTGGGAGAGCCTATACAAAACCTCAATTTAAGAACTAATATGATTCCCTGCGAAAGGAGTGGCAGACATGGGATAGGTTGCTTTGCGAGACAGGTTTGGGATGGGATACTGAAAAAATACTGTTAGTGCAACTAATGATTGGCAGGAGAAGAAACTAGTGGTCATTATTTAACTTTTTGATCTTACACTTTCTTTGCTTGTTAATGTTTTCTGTATATTTACTGTTTTTTGCATATTTTATAACATTATTTGTGTTTAATGTGCAGAAAGTTCCAAACTATGAAAAATTCAGAAAAAGAGGACTTCAATTTCAAGATGAATTAAGTCAACTATTTGGGAGTGTGGCTGCAACTGGACCACAAGCATGGGCACCTTCTTCCATGATACTTCCAAGTGAAGGAGCACCTAATGATGATATGGAAGAAGGGTCCAGAGATAGTGATGAAATTTTAGATGTGTCAATCAATTTAAATGGGAAATTTAACTCAGTGACCTTCAATCAAAATAGTGGAAGTGGTGGAGGCAACACTAAATTGAGGTAGGATAACAATGGTGGGGGGTACAAATAGAGGTGAGAGTCGACCTACTAGCTCACTGGGGTCAGAAGGAAGAGTGAACTCATGAAGAAAAAACCATCTTCCTCTATGAAAATAGCGAATGTAAATAGTAGAATAGCTGAAGCAAATATTTCTAAAGCTTAGCATGGACATGACGTCGTTTCACAAGCGCAAGCTAGAAGGTTGGAAGAAGTAGCACGTGCTTATAAAACTTCAATTATGGGAGTCCTGTTTCATCTGAAAATAGTTGATGAAGCTGTCAATGATACTGATTTCTTTACACGGTGCACACAACTCCTTATGGAACGGCTGGAGGCACGAAAAATGCATGTAGCTCTGAAGGATCAGAGGGAACAACTTCTAACTATTTTGAAGTATTACACTAAGAATTTATGACTTGTTTATTATATTAGACAATTCCTTATGCGTATCATTTTATGTAACTATTGGATTGTTGTATGAATCAGACAACTCTGTTACTTTCTTAAATGTTTCATAATTTTACGTAAGGATTCTAAACTTTATGTGTATGTGCACAAGATAAAACAAAAATGGATGATGAAATTAAACTTATGGAAGAGCATTCTAAGAGACAAAAAAAAAAAAAGAATTAATGAAGTTGCAGCATTGGTCAATCCATACACTCCTCTTTACTTATGTAAAGAGCCCAACATACAAGTGCTTATATAGGTAGCTCATGGGTAAGGGATGTTTTAGATGGCAACCCCAATCGTTGTTATAGTATGTTTAGGATAGAATGGGAGGTGTTCTTAAGTCTAGTGGAAGAATTGCAACAACATGGTCTAAAAGGAAACTAGAAATATAAGGATACATGAATGCATCACAAGTCGTCATGAAAGGCTATTACATGAACCAAACGCAACCGCAACAGGAACCAAGTAGTGTGGATGCCAATGACTTGGTAGCAAGTTGCAATGTTGGGAGAGTCATTTCGAAGCCAAGATCTTAGTTTGTAAATAACAGGGTCCCCATCCCAACTTAAACTACGACACTTGGTAGGGTTAGAATCAAGAGGTAGTTACTTTGCCGTTGTATCGTGATGAGTCCAACCCTTTTTCTAAGATGCTATTTTTTTTATAAAAAAAAAAAGCTTGAATCATGCAATATTGTCTTTGACAATGGAGACCCATCAAAATTTGCATTTTTTTGTTATTTTTCATTAGGTTAATCAAGGAAGTCAATTTCCAGCTTTTGCTTGGAAAGTTGGTTCTTAGGAAGCGAAAATATCATAACAACCAAATTATGAGAAATGTTTTTCCTTTCCTCTTCCTTTTCATGACCCCTCTTTTGTACTAACCAAGTGGGATCTAAGTTTTCTTGTTTGAACTTTCAACTTTACATTCTTTTTAAGGAAAAAAAATGGAATTAGTCGGAGCTTGAGTTTGATGAAATACAAAAAGTATAACCTAAAGCCTTGAACTTAATATTTTACTCTTTCGACCGTTAATATAGGACTCAATTAAAGAGTTGATGTTAGTTTTATATGTAAGACTTAATTCACATATTTATCAATTTTTTTTCTAAATCAACCATATTTATATTTTGTGAACAATAATCAAGTAGGAGAAGAAAGAAATAAATTAATAAAAATACTTAGGATATTTTTTAAAAAAAAATATTATGTTAACTAATTTAACTAGCATCTTTAATTCAATTCAATTAATAATTAGGTTTTATATTTAGAACCCGAAGAGTACTTGAAGCAAATTCTCTTAGGCAATCAATTGTATAAAAAATGTCAGAGGTGACACTAGTTTTAGTTTAGGAAGATATTTTGGTTATTTCATATTATAAATACACTTATCCATTAAAATTTTTATGCATGATTTTCTTGAACATATTAAATATATTTTAAAACCCCCCTTCAACCCTACTTCCACTCCCTTTAGCACTTCTTTTTCTCTCCTGATTCCTTCAAAAACCCTTTTAGAATATCGAATGTGGTATAAATGCTAAGGTATCATGGGAATCTTAGTCTCCCCTTACTCATTCAAAAGTACACGTAGTTAAGTAGTCTGAGAGAACTTCTTTAAAGATTCGTTTCATATGAGCAAAATAATGGGGCTTGAAAATGATTGTTAATATGTATATGGATATTGTATCATCCATTGCTTTACTAGCTTATAATCATTTATTGTACTACTTCTCGTCCTAATTGTAAGATCTTATTTGTACTATGAACGACATTTTATAATTAGGACTGGAGGTAATATCTTGTATAAATTTTGCTTTAAAGTTTTCACTCGAAAACTATGAGCATCTGGAAGTTTTTTCAAGAATAATGTTACTGAAGGTGTTAAAAGTAGTAATGTTGTCTTTATTGTTTGAACTATTAATTTTGACTGTTAAATTTGACTGATGTGTGCATGTGGCACTCCCTGCATGCTATGTCATCATATTACTTCCCCTCTCTCTTGCTCATTGCTAGAGGCTTGCCTCTCTTTCTCTGCTTTCTCCTTATCATTTCAATTGCTCCTTCTCTTACTCCTCCCTTCCCTTCTCTCCCACTCCTACTTTCTTATCATAAAAATTCACACTTCTTCCTCTGTGGAAGCTATATCCTTGACCTCTTCTTCCACTTCCTCTTCCTTCTTCTCAATCTTACTCAACCCCACTGCTGCATCAAAATTACCAACATATTTCTGGCTTTCAATTGCATCAGCCCTTATTCAAACCCATCAAATGCATCCAATCCCATATCCCCAATATGAAAGAATATGAAATCAAAAGGTCTTGTAGCTTACAAACGAAAAAAAGTTATGATAAATACTACCTCATGTTCTTAATATAACAGCTAGTTGACTAATTTAAGTAGATTAAAAAAATTAGTTAAATTAGTTATTTGTAATAAACAGTATTATCTTTCCCAAAATATCCATGTTAATTAAATATATTGGCTAGAACTACCATTACTATAAGAACTATATTGGTAAAAAATGTATAAATATAAGAGTCAAAATGGATTGGAATCTTATATTTAAGACTAAAATAAAAGTCAAACGAATATTAATTAGAGAAATTAAAGGTGTTAGCTCAGGGAAACCTTATCTAGCTACACATACTTAGGTTGATGTTACTGTTCATAAAAGGCTAATTATAATTACTTGAAGATAGCAATGAAGCGATGGCTTTATAGTTGCAATGGGGATAAGTTGCTAATTATTGTCTTCAAGATTGGCAATGTGAAGTTACAAGTGGGGGGTGAGGTAATGGGCAGCGTATTCTTGAGTTTCAACCCTACCTTAAGCTCCAACTAGTTTGGTACCCCTGCAATGCACGGGTATGAATTCATGATCTTTTATATCATATAAAAAGTTGAATCACCACAAAATAGATAGTTTGAGATAACATTCTGTTATAAATTATAATTTCAACATAATTTCAAGAATTGAATATCCATTAGATTTCAAAGCATGTAATATATATAGCTTTATTTTAACATTTTATTATTTCATGTTATACCCGTTGTTTAAATAAAAACCCATTATTTCTTCACCAAATAAAAAGAAAAACTCATTATTTGGTAGAGTGGCCTGTTGTGAAAATTTAGTCAAGTTAAAATCCATCTATAAAAAAAATGCTCACATTTATTTCTCTATTTGAAATTATTAAAGAAGCGACCAATAAATAAAAATAGGATGGTATCAGAGAGAAATTAAATGTCTTTTTAAATCGTTGAAACTGTATAAATAAAAAAAATAATTGGTTAACAAGATTAGGAAGTTATATATATAGCTTATGTTATTTAATTTAAAATTTAAAATATTTATTGACGCTGCAAGACTAATGTAAATTTCAAAATTTAAAAATATATCATGGCTGTTATACATGCTATGATTTTCGGAATCAAGAAAATTATTTCATGCAATTCAAATGGGAATAAACAATAAATATCTTTGAAATAAATAACTCTCGTTAACTTCAAGTTTAAAATTTTTTTAAAACTAATGTGAGATAAGTGCTAGATTCATTATGAGAAATAACTACCAAATTTTATCATGATAAGGTGATGAATGTATAGATAGATGAGGTGTTTATAAAATTTCGGTTTTTACAAAAATAGAAAAATAAGACCTATTTATCTGCATCTTGGTGAGACCACTTGGCAGTCTCTCATCAAACCCTACTTTGTACTCTACTTTCATATAATAAATAGATAGATAGGTAAACGTATATATTGATCGCGATGAAGTTATTTAGATAAATCTAGTTTGGTATGGTGGAAGTTTTTACAGCCAGAATGATGACTTAATGACTTGTGTCTGTCACACGTTCCTTTTATTTCCTCGCCTTGAATCCATGATTAGCATTTCAAATTATAGTTTGCTCATTTTGAATGTACAATTTGTAAAGGTTACCCTCATATTTATTCACAATATGAACATCAAAGATCATTTTATGTCACCAAAAAAATTATGTCACACTATTTTTACATATAATTTTTTTTATATAACGCAGGGTATACTCAAATCATGCTAGGTTTGAGACTAATTTCTGTTAAGTTAGGAGAGTTGAGGTTAAAACCCTTTCAATAATTGAGTTTTTTGGTATTTGAACATGTGTTTTCCTTCTTACAGGAGATTTTTACGTGTCATTTTGTTATTGGAAAAAAAGGAATTGCAAAAGGCAAACTAACAAATCAACTCTATTCTTATTCAGTTCAACACTTTTTATTATATTTAATGTTAACTGATAATTAATATTAATAATTGATTATATAATTTTTTTAAAGGTTAATATAATTTTTTGGACTGAAATTTGGATATATTTTGATTTTAGTCTTTCAAATTTTAAATCTATGGTTTTAAAGGTGCAACAATGTTAAAATATAATAAAATGCCATAAATAACATTAAACTGGTGCTATAGATTCACCAAATAACACCTAACCAAATCTTATATAGATAATAAAATAGGCAAAAAAAGAACAAGTCATCAAAATGCGGCTGTTTAGTCCCTGTTTCTTGTTGTTCATTTCAGGAGCAGTTTATTGTATTGCATTTAGAAGACTTATTCTCTTTCTCTGTTTTTTTCCCTATTGTCTAAATCATTATTTTTAATGCCATTTATGACACTTCAACATATTTTAATATTATTGCACATTTAAGGATTAATATTTTAAAACAGATTAAATTTTAGGAACTAAATTTATATATTTAAAATTTAAGCAATTAAAATTAAAATGGACACAAATTTTAGGCATGAGAAATTATATTAAACTTTTGAGATACAAAAGCAACGCGCCAACCAAACAAGCGGTTACTCATTTTTTACCCTAACAGGGATAATTTGCGACAAGCGTGTCCAATTTTGCAGGGTTTGAAGAAGATATAGCGAAGCAGGAGATTCCGGCCCCCATCACCCACGTACTCTTCCAGGCTCCGCTCTTCTTACAAAGCACCGAAACAGAACCTCTAGGGCATAAAAGGCTCCGAGTAACTTGCCACACAGTCGTCAATCAAAAACCACTTGGAAGAAGACAACCCTTAATTTCACTGATTTCCATTTCCTTTCGCCGACTTCTTCCATGGCGGATTCCGCCTCTTCTCCTGCCATTTCAGAAGCCAACCCGCAGAAAGCTGACTCGGGTGCTCCCAATTCTCATCAGAGCCAACCCGATCCGGGTTATCCCTCCGCACCCCCGGCAATACAACCGCCACCATCATCCTCTGCGCCTGTCGGGGCAGTAAACCCTAACTCGAACCCATCAGTAGTACCCACGCCACCTCCCCCACCTCCTTCAATTTCATATGCGGCGGCCGGGGCGGCACCTCAAGTTTCAGGCGGAGCCGTTGCCCCTCCGGTCGTCCCATCCTTCAGGCCAGTAGCTCCGCAGACTCCACAGTTTTCTCCCATACCTAACCCCATCAACTATCAAAATCCAGCTGTTCAGCCGCCGGGTGTAAGCTCTGCCTCCCCAATGACTCCTGGTGTGGCTAGTGGTGCCGGAGCGGTTCCAGTGCCATCGCAGATGCAGCCAATGATGGTTCCTTATCAGATTCCGCCCGGCCAGCCTGCTAATCCGGCCTTTAGACCATTTGCACCGATGCCGAATGGTTATACAGCGATTCCAGGAGCTCCGCAAGGGACCATGCCTCCACCGGGTGGGTTACGTTATATTCGTTGTCCGTAGATAACGTTTGTTTTCTTTTGCTTTCAGCTGTGTTTACGTATTCAGACTGGTTTCGACATTAGAAATTTTGCATTTTACGCCCCCCTCGTTTCTTGGACCCTTATTATAGTGTTATGAAAAATTAGAACGAGAGATGAAAGAACAGAGATTTAGACGAAAAGTGTCTCCATTAACTGACATACGTGTTTTCGCCTCCCTCGGAGCGTTGGTGTGTTTAGTGAAAGTGGCTAGGCCAAAAAATCCAACTAACTACCCAATCTCATCTATTATTCATATCATCATGTAGCAGAGACCAAGTGTACTTGACTGACTGGACTGCGTTACTCTCTTGCTGCTTATTAAGTTTGTTGTGTATTAGCTAAACAAAAGAAATGAACGCCTTGTTAAAATGCTTCTCGTTATAATAACTTCTAGGTGTGTTATGTAGTGGGGAAGAGTTTGTTTTAGTTGAATTCGGAGATTTAGAAACTTCATGTTGGTTAGATAAGGGATATCGATGACAGGATGTTTTCTCCTACAGTGTCTTGATTGAATACATTGAGAAAGATTGGAAGGCTTCATATTGCTTAAAGATCTCCCTGTACAACTCTTTCTTGGTATGCACGTATTTGCTTGGCTTCTTGCCTGTCTTTTACTAAAGTTGGGAACAAAGTTTACTCAGAGATATTAACAGTGGAAAAGTTATGTTATCTTGCCATGCTAAACCATATGTGGTTGTGTCATGCTCATAATGGGCTACTTTATGCTAGTTATAAGAGTATTTTTGCTTCAATGATTTTATGAATTCCAGAAGCCGACCGTATTTGCAACTGAATGCACGTTGGCCTTGTTTCCCAAGGTATTGCAATCTTTTCAATTCTCTTTTTCTCTATTGCGGTTTCTTTTCTTTCTTTTCTTGTTGCATCATAGGTTGCTGACAATTGATATGTATAAAGAGAATAATTAATTCACCTAGAATTTCATCGTATTAATTCTGCATACATGAGATGTTGGAAGTCTCATGTTACTTGCTATTGGTGGATGGGATAGTTTGAAGGGGCTGCAAGTAATCAGACAAAGGTAAGCACTTTTTACATAACTGAATTTCAAACTAGTTGGTACTTCTTAATTTCTGCTTCAGGTGTCACATCAGAAGGTGTTTTTTGGATGTGCTGCCATCTATATTATGCTTTTGATGTGTGGTAACAACATTCATTTGTTATTGTCGCAATTCTTTTGACACGTTTTTATTGCCATTCATAATAGTTCTTGGTACATCTCCATCGATGACCATGCTCTGACATATCTGCATAGATGTCTGTTTGAATTTGTGCAGGAATGCCTCGGTATCCACCTCCTTATGGAACTATGGTTCGTCCTTCATTTCCTCCGCGCCCACCTGGATCTGTTAATGTGCTTCCAGCTGTATCACGCCCTCCTGTTGCCGGGATCCCTCCTGTTCGCCCTGTCATTCCCCCTGTGGTTAGACCAGTAGTTGCTCCTAGTATTACACCTGCAGATAAACCTCAAACTACTGTTTATATTGGAAAGATTGCATCAACAGTGGAAAATGAATTTATGCTTTCACTACTTCAGGTAAACGTCAGCATTTTTTTTTCCTGTTCCAGAGCAAGTTCGTTTACCCTGACCTCTGTAATTCTCGTCCCAAATTTCCTAAAATGCTCTGGACAGTCTGGCTGAAAATCACTTGAGTTTTGATGTGTAGATTATGTTTTTGTTGCAGTTATGTGGACCTATCAAGAGTTGGAAACGTCCTCAAAATCCAACGAATGGAACTCCTTTAAGCTTTGGATTTTGGGAGTTTGAGTCTGCTGAAGGTGTTCTCCGTGCATTGCGTCTGCTTAATAAATTGAATATTGATGGGCAAGAATTAACGGTATCTTCAATTACTTTTTCTAGAAATTCGTGTAGTAGAGTTGCCTCCACTCAACTGTCTAGATGTAAAAAGTATGAATTTAATTGTTCATGTTACATCCTAGGTTTTAGTGTCTTTAGTTTAGGCAGTTGAATTACCTGATAATTAAGTTCTTGAGATGTTGCTAGCATATTTGGCCTCATTGGTGAGCCTTTCAAGGTGTAAAGTTGGGGTCCTAAGTTCAAATGCTGGTATGGAAGAAACAGAAGAAGGGGTCAAAAAAAAAAGGAGAAAAAGTTCTTGAGATGTTATAAATTGTTTGCTGCCTTCTTTGTTTTGACTTGATGTTATTTGAAATTGAAATTAAGGATTGAAATCCTTTTGACATGATAAGAGAAATTCAGCAGGGGTTCTTCCTTTCTTTTTGTTTTGCTTATTTTTAAATCATGCTGTGTAACATAAGTTGTTGGTATGAGGAGCATTGGCTAGTGCTAATATTGTGTAGGCCATTCATCCTATTTTGAGATGTGTGTGTTGGGGGGGGGGGGAGCATGTATTGGTGGAGAATTATTTAAAACATTAAAATTTTTAAATTGAATGCTAAAGCAGTGCGGTGATCTGGACATATAAAGGAGGGCAAACCCATCCCCCCCCCCCCCAAAAAAAAAGAAAAAGAAAAAATCCAGCTTCTTATTTGAGCTCCTTTTAGCTGAAAATGACTCCAGTTTGTTGTGGATGCCAAATGTCAGATTAGGCTAAATTGTCTCAACATATACCATATGGCACGCAGAATGCCAAATAATTAAACATGGCAGTATCTGTGAAATCGGGGTGCAAAATAGCTACACTCGTTTCTTATCGCTGTGTCTGCCCTGTCAATCCCTGTAACCTACAAACCTAGTCAAATTTTTGAATGAGTTACAGGAATGAATGTCTTTTTTTCCTTAAATGTTTTTAATTTAGCATTTTCCTTCCATTTTGGGGAATTCTTCGGGTGCAGGGGACTAGTGTTTCAATAACTGTACTTAAAATTAGGGTTTGAGTTATGCACCCAAAAAAAAAAAAGGCGAGTTGAGCTTATTAAGCAGGGATATTATGCTTTGAATGATATCATTTTTATAAATGCTTCTTCATCGACTTTGAACACAAGTTTAATCAGGACTGCGACAATATTTTCATTGAAAAATGTTTTTTTGTTTTTGTGCTGACTCACTCATCTTTCCCTTTTTCAAGAAGTTTGTATTGGGATTAGTTTAGTACGTTCTTGAATTAGCTGTTCAGTTAATAATAGTGCAATGGGAACTTATCCTTGGAGTTGGATGTATAGAACATCCGTCTCCCATCAAAGAATCTATCAAATCACCTTGATCTTGCAAGGTTGTTTGGCATTGGTTATCCTTGGTTTAATTGAGTCATGCTCTTGTTACATGTGACTAACAGGTCAATCCTAATGACGCTACAAAAGAATACCTGGAGAAGTATGTTAAGAAGAAAAATGAGAACTTGCAAAAGGATACTCAAGCTGTCGGATCTGAGAAAGATGATGAGAGTGCCCAACCTTTGAATGCAAAAGAGGATGGAAAGCCTGATGACTCAAAGAAAGAGGACAGTAAGTCAGGGAACAAGGAAAATCATGTGACAAGTCTCAGTATGATTACTAATGAAGACAGGGAAGCTGATAGAGAGGCCTTGGAGAAGATCACAAACATGATAGAGGAGAGACTGAAGACAAGGCCTTTACCTCCACCTCCTGCACAGGCAGCTCCTGATGGCCCTGCTAACTCAGCTTTGGAACAACTTGCAAAAGCAAGAGATGGAGACTCTGATGCAGATGCAGTGAATAATGGTGAGTTGGGAAAGTAGACAGAACTTTCCTTTTGCTATATTTGTCATCCATTGTCGTTTTCTACTTATTGGTATAATAGTTTATTATTTTTTGTATTTCTGGGCACATTATTCTTGGAGGAATACCTTTCTTATCATCCCCTGTTTTAGAATGTCTAACCAACAACTTTGGTTTTTAAATTGTAGAAGCAGGTGATGATGACAAGGAGACAAATAGTGAGCACAAAGTAACTAGCGAACATGATAGGCCCGAGACCCCTGATAGAAGGCACGATAGGAGGAGCAGAGAAAGAGACCGGGATAGAGAACTAAAACGAGAAAAGGATAGGGAACTTGAAAGATATGAAAGAGACGCAGAGCGGGAACGCATTAGGAAAGAGAGGGAACAAAGGAGGAGGATTGAGGAGGCTGAGCGCCAGTATGAATCATGCCTGAAGGACTGGGAGTATAGAGAGAGAGAGAGAGAGAAAGAACGCCAATATGAGAAGGAGAAGGAGAAAGAACGGGAGCGCAAACGTAGAAAGGAGATACTTTATGATGAAGAGGATGAGGATGAAGATTCAAGGAAGAGGTGGCGCAGAAGTGTGTTAGATGAGAAACGAAAGAAAAGATTGCGGGAAAAGGAAGAGGACCTGGCTGACAGACAGAAGGAAGAGGAAGAAATTGCTGAGGCCAAGAGGAGGGCTGAGGAGGATCAACAGCTGAAGCAGCAGAGAGATGCACTAAGGCTATTTTCTGAGCACTTGAATGGTGGTGAAAAAATTATGGCTACTGAAGATATTACTAATCAAGCCAAAAATCTTGTTACTGAACAGGACACACTAGCTGACCATGGTTCTGAAGGCCATACAGGTAATTCTTTATATCATGTTTTCATTTTATCCATTTTTTTAGTACTTTCTTTGTACTGAAGATTTAGTTTCCTTTGCTTGAAAGGTGAAAATGGCATCAGTGACGAATCAACCATGGCGTCAGTTACTGTTTCTGATACACGACAGAGTGGCAATGCCCCTGCTAAGAAGTTGGGTTTTGGTTTGGTTGGATCTGGGAAAAGAACTACTGTTCCTTCTGTGTTCCATGAGGAGGAGGATGATGATGCGCACAAGGATAAAAAGATGAGGCCTCTGGTTCCAATTGACTACTCAACTGAAGAACTGCAGGCTGTTCAACCAACTGCTTCTGGGGTGGGGGGCCCACCCCCAAATTTGGCTGCAGCTGCAGAATTTGCCAAGCGTTTATCCAATGCGAATATCAAGGAAGAGAAGGCAGATGGAGAGTGGGATAGAAGTAGGCGTTCTAATGAGAAGTCTAACTACCGAGATAGGGATAGGAATGATGATGTCTCTCACAACAAAGATGAAAGCAGGGAAAAGATTTCCGATCGTGACAGGGATCGAGATCGTGGGTTGGAGAAACTGAAGACGTCAGATAATAAAAAGCTATTAGATGCGAAACAGTTGATTGATATGATACCAAAGACCAAAGATGAGCTCTTCTCATATGAGATAAATTGGGCAGTGTATGACAAGGTAAATGATCTTAATCTGGCAATTTCACTTGTTCTACTCCTAACGTAATGAAAGCTGGTTGCATAAATACTGATTAATGTTTTGATTAGCATATGCTGGCAGATGACATGTGGGGATCTTTTTGTGGCTGGTTAGATGTAGGTACAGAAATAGAGCTTGGAGCATGCTGTATATAGAGGCACTGTCTTATTGAGCTGAGAGAGCAAAATATTTGTATTTTTTATGATGTTTTTTTTTGGTAGACTCGATAAACAATCTTCAATTATGAAGGAGATTGAAGAATCTCATTAAGCTTTTTCAAAGTTAGCATGCGTTTTGGGATTGAGAGATAAAGTCGGATGAAATAGGCTAAATGCGTGGTGTCTGGAGAGTAGATCATTGGTTCTTCACTCATATTTTGATGTTTTAATTTATATCTTTGAATATTTATTGAAAATTTAATTTCAATAAAAATAGCCTTTCTATTCATGTTGATGCATGTAACAGTTAATTGAGTTTAGTTGCTATTACATACTTCTATTGACTTGTTGATCATTGAAGCTCACAATGTATTTGTCTGTTAAAGGTTTTGATGATTAGAGCTGGGTTACATGAAAGATTGAGAATTTAGCTTTGAAAATGGTCATACTTTTTTAGGCATGTGCTGAATGCTTTTTTTATTTTATCAGGCCCTTGCTCCCCTCAGCCATCTCCTTTTTTTATTATTTTTTGTTAATTAATTTCAACCTGTTGAAAAATTGTTAATTTCATATCATTTGCTCCTCCAGCACCAGCTGCATGAAAGAATGAGACCATGGATATCAAAGAAGATCACGGAGTTCTTGGGGGAAGAAGAAACGACATTGGTAGATTACATAGTCTCAAGTACACAGGAACATGTGAAAGCATCCCAGATGCTGGAGCTGCTTCAATCCATTTTAGATGAAGAAGCTGAAATGTTCGTTCTCAAGATGTGGAGGATGCTTATTTTTGAAATAAAGAAGGTAGAGACAGGCCTTGCCTTGAGGTCAAATTCTTGATTCTATGATTTCCCCCCTTTTTAATCATATGTTTTACTTTTCTTCTGGACTGAGAATTTTTTCCCACCATGCCCTCAGTTGGCTATGTCTTAACCCAAAAGTGTACATTGGAATGCCTGATCATCGTATTAATGCAAAATCCTATTGAGTATTGGCTCAAGATTCCATCGCATGTCTAGACTGCTCTTATTTTGCAATGGCAATGATTTTTAGCCATGATCTGGTGGAGATTAGGTTAAATTTTGTAGGTTTTATCTTTCGAGTTGTGAATAGAGTGCTGACGATCATTTGTTTTCTCCTGTATCTGTTATTAAATCCTTGTTGATTTTGTATTTTCTCCTAATAATGTCGAGTCTGGAGTGTGCTTATGTCCAACTGTATTTATTAGTGCGAAATTAATTTCTTTTGCGGCATAATTGTCATTTGAGAATAGAGAAAGATTTAAGAAGGTTCTTTAAACTGTATTTCCATTATTGATGGCGTCTTGCATATGCCTGTTTTCTTAGGGGTTGCACTAGTTTTTTCGTATTTCTTTAGTTTGATAATCCCTTGGTTTAATGGATAAATGAATTGATAAATTGGAAGATAAAGAAAGCTGTTCCGGTTTTTAATACATGACCTTCTTTAGTTTTTATTTTGGTCTAAATAAATATAATAATTTAATCGACTTTATTTTTCATATTTATTTATTTATTTTCAGAATAGTCGTTCTATTAATATTAGTTATAACCAGTAAACTTGATTAACAAGAATATTTTTAAAAAATACTATCTATTTACTGTAAATAACTAATTTAATTTTTTTTATTTACTCAAATTAGTTAATTATTTTTTATATTTAGTACTAGAGGTAGTAATTATTAATTATTTTGTATCTTTTGGTGGCATTTATCTTGAAATGATGCATATTCCCCAACATTAAAAATGTGTTGAGTATTTCATAGCTTTCAGTAAAAGCTCCCAATTCTTCATCACAAAAAGTTGCTTCCCTTTTATGCCATATGTGAAACACTAAATGTAAATGCGAGATCTTAAAATGCTACTCTTCTGGTTTTAAATATGAGATTTTTATACACACTAGTATAAGGATTTTATATTTAGGACCGGAAGAGTATTAATATGAAGATGATAACTTTGAAATTGGTGGTGGTGATGATGGTGTGCGGTTAAAGAGTGGCTTGTTTATTTTCAAGAATGGTTAATTTGATGTAAGAGTATTACAGGGGAAAAAAAACAGAAGTAGAATTAGAAAGCCGTTAGTCAATCTGTCAGGTCTAATTATTTGGAATAAAAAAGGAGTCTGAGATTTCATATTGTGTAGTTGTACTAAAAAATTTAGATTAAGAATCAAGTATAGCTCAGATTTAGTTTTGAATTTCAAAATATGGGTACTTTGGTTTTGATACTCACCCAAGAGGAAGACTATTTTTTCAATTACCAATTACATCTGAGAATTAATTTGTACTTTTTATTTTGGTCAGAAAAAAGTTGTACTATCTTAACTCAGATTATCTGTTTATTAGAATTTCCATATTATGGTGGACATCTAGATGAAATTTTATATACTCTCTCGATCCTTTTTATAAAGTTTTGTGAATTATTTTTTAAGCTTAAGAAAATTTGTTAAAATTAATTCAAACAAAAATTTACAACTTTTTAAAATTATCTTTAATTAAATTAAGGCCAATATATGAGTTAAAAGTGAAACAGATGGGGACAATTTAAAAATGAGTGATAAATGTTTAATGAAATTTTATGAATGAAATTGTAGGAAGTATGCACACTTGCACACAAAACTTCGAAGTTTGAAAAATGAACACTGCTTCATAGATTTCAAATGATTAATTTTAAATTTAATATTTTATTTATATATTCTTTCGGTTTTTAATATAAAACCTAATTGTTGAGTTGATTTTGATCATAAATATAATACATATTTTTCATATTTTTCATATTTATCAGCTTTTTATAAATAAAAGAGTGAAGGAAGATGATTATGGTGTTTTAAGAAAAACATATATAATTAACTAATTTACCTCATTTTCTTAATCTAATCAAATTAGTTAAATAGGTCTTATATTAACAATTGGAGGAGTATTATTTTTTTACTAAATTAAGAAGGTCTAAATTCTAAATTTTCACTCTCATACGTCACTTCAATGAAATTCAGACAATTTAAAAAGAAGAAGAAGATTCAGGACTGCTCACATATATTGGGTCCCCTGAACGAGTGAAAAAAGAATAGCTCTAGTTCTCACTGCATGAAGAGCAACGACATTACAAGTTTATACAAAAAGCTAACGCCATTTAATGGGGAAGAGGTAATCAATAATAGGGAAGCAGACATTCAGTGCAATCTTCAAATTTTAATAGAGAGACTATATATAAAAAAATGCTTTAAAAGTAAATTTTAGACTGAAAATACCCTCTCACACTATCCCACATCTCAATCTTCTTCTGTGATTTGTTCAAGGATTCTTCATTTTGATCCTTAACTTGCGAGCTATCTGTGTTGCTTTTGGATGAACAGGCCTCTTGCTGATGTCACACTGTTCTACCTCAACCCAGTTAATCACTTTCAAAATAAGTGACTGAGGAACTTTTTTGGCATCCCCACCATTTTGTTCTTTTCCTTTAGCTTTCTTCATACCCTTCTCCAAGCTCTTCTCTATGAACTCCATAAACCAGTTTCCTGCTTCTGTCTCAATTTGCTTCCCCAGCTTTATTGTATTGCTTATGCTGCATGATGATGATGATGTTGATGGTTGTTTCTTATTCTCATCATTTTCACCAATAGGCTCAAGTGGGAATTTCACAGAAGTTGGGCCTTTTCTCTCCAAAATCTCTTTTTGGGTAGTACTAGATCTTAGCAGTTTTCCCATGTTTGCTGAAGAGACTGATTTGTACAAACCACATTTTCTCTTTGACAAGCTTGATTCAGAGTTCCTGCGTTGGTCCAATGAATTGTGTGTGATTTCGTTTAAAACCGAGGATTCTTCATCGTCCTGTTCAGATTGTTTGTTGTTGTTCTGCGAGTTCTGAGCCATTTCTGAAGCTGAAGTAGCTGCTTCAATGGATACCATTTCACTAACTGCTTGCACAATCTGGCTATGGAATTCCAAGAACTGCTCGAAACCGGTTGCCGGTGCATCGGCTCGAGATGATTTGCATAAACTGGAAAACATCCTTTGACAAAACAAAAAGAAAACAAGTTCATCAGGACAAAATTGAGCTTGCAGAAGTTTACATTAAAAACTAACAGATTCAACTCTGCATTCGTTCACTAGTTTTCAACTGCACCATCAATAATTAAGAGACTGAACGATAATTAGTTTAATAACAAAATTTCTTATTAAGAAGCGTTTCATACCTGAGACAGCGGACTAATGATTCCGTAGCTGAAGCATCTCTTAATGCTTGAAGGGCAATTTTCTGAGAAACTTGTCGTTGCTGCATAGCTTCCTGTCAAAACAAAAGAAGAAAGATTACTTTATGTACAATTATAGAAAGTTTAGTGAATGTCTATGGAATTTGGTAAAAGAAGGAAAGTTCAAGGATAGTCGAGATTAGAGAGTTTTACCTTTCCCAGTGAGCCAAGTCTTCCAGGTAAATTAATGGGGAGCCTAAGATTGTTACTATTATTATTATCATCAAAAGCAGAATTGGTAGATTGAATTTGCATTTGAGAAGTCATGTTTGAGTTCTGATTCTCCGCATCTCCACTCCTTAACCTTGGTGGTGGAGTCGTACTTTTCTTTCCCTGAAAGCCAATTACACAACAAAAACAAAACAACCTCAGAAATCAAACCTATGACTTCAATCTCAGCAGTTGCACAACAAAAAGGCCTCATTGCAGCCTTAGAAATTAAACAAAGGATTCAAAATTTGACCAGACTTTGAGAGAACCAATCAATTCCATATTCATATTTGAAGCACTAAAGTTTATCTGTCAATTTCGATAGCCATTTAGAATAGCTGCTTTAAAATCATGAAACATCAAGAATGTACATCAAATTCAATTATGATTCTGATTTCTTTTTCATAAAGAGGAAGGAACAATGTACCTACAGATGACTTGAATGGGGTTATGGGTATCCTAGGTTCTCGTCCGCACACACTTCTGCTCCTCGGAAACTTCGAAGCAGAACTGGCCACACAGCTTTTCCTAAGTAAGGCAGGACTTTCTGCCCTAGCATCTGTCATCTTCGCCAAAAGCCCTCCACCCACTGAGCTTCTCACGCCAGAAACAGGGGTGGTTCTAGTCGTCATCGGAGACATCATTGCCTGAAAGTTGCTATTTTTCGCTGAACTTCTCGGTTCTTTCACCGGCGTACACTGATCAAAGTCCAAATTCACAGGCTTAAACACCATCGGAGACGAAATTTTATCTCCCTCATTCCCCCCCGTTCCCCAAGACCCCCTTCTCGGAGGAGCTGAATCGGAAGGCTTCTGTTCGCTCCTTATTCCCTTTTGTCTCAGACCCATCAATGGCTCTGGTGTTCCGACAAGTGGGTGCCGTCCGGGGAGCGGTTTCGCGCCTCTTACGACCGGAACAGGGGACCCCGGCTCTAATCTGTCGACATATATGAACTGACCCAGCTGCATTTTGTTGCTGAGAACGAAATCATCTTGATCAGAGGGAAGACTGACGTAAACGGAGTGAGATGAATCGGATACTTTTATGTAGAACCCATGCTTCGGCCAGAGGTTCTTCTCGTCCAGCTCGGCCGGAACGATGTCGGTGATCTGCAGGAGCGAGCTCCGGTGCTCGCCTGTGGGCTTAACTCCGGTGTTTATCCCATTGAGGAGCTTCAGAAGAATCCCAGGTGCTAGTGTTGCCATGGATTAAGGGCACAAGAGTCGGATAAACCCACAACAACAACAAAAAAAGGAAATTGATTATGTCAACAGAGGCATAGAAGGTAAAGAAATCAAAGATAGTTGAAGAATCGGAAGCAAGAACTGAGAGCTTTGATCTTTATTCCATTTCTGTTGAGAGAAAGCTTATTAATGTTCATAGGGTTTTCGGTGTCCTTTTTCACGGGTCTGGGAACTTCCCGTTGGTAACGGTAAGCTGCGGAGCCTTTTTCGAAATTCATATTTTTTTCCCCTTCAATTTTGTAAGGACGTTGGCACTAACGGTCACATTTTGGCGTCGCGTCACATCAAAATGGGTTTTGAACTGGGCCGGCCCATTTTCATTTGCCACAACCAGTAGGCCCAAAATTATGCAACGCCGTCGTTTAATAACCTTTCCATGAGATTTAGTAACTGTTTTTGGGTCTTAATTCACATATAGTAATTGCGAGCTAATTAAGTTAAAGAGATCAATTGAAAAAGGTGATGTGCCAATTCCTATTAGGAGGTAACAATGGTTCGAACAAATTTTTTAAAATTTTTAATTTCCAAAATTTGTTCTAAAAATCTATTCTACGGGATTGTTTTAACAACATAAAAATGGAAATTATCATAAGCACACCATTTTTATGTCATTTTCTCTTTCACACTTTTTCAATTCCCCCTCCCCAAAAAAATAAACAAAACAAAACAAACTTGTGCTTTGCCTGGCATTGTGGCCCAATTGAATTTGCCAGGCCCATTTAAATTGGTGGGCCCTTAAATATTTGGCCCCGTTATACATGAACCCAACATTTGAATAACCCAGCCCATAGAAGAACCAGTGGAAATCTAAACAACGCACATCTAAGTTTCTGAAAGCTCATGGTTATGTATGGCTAGTGATGTTTTTAGTTCATTTTTGCTTCCAAGTTATTACTATGCTTAGTGCATATTCATTTCAAGTCTAACTAACTAAAATCGGAATTTTCCCTTCCATGCAAATAATTTCGAGTTTTGGTCATTTTTAATTTCACCTTTTGAGTTGCATTTCATTTGCATTTTACCCCAAAAATTTGTGAAAATTGTGGTGATGAAGCCATAAAAATATAGACTTAATTTGATTCTGTTTTCTGCTTTTATGTTTTTAAAATAATGTTATAAAATTAGTTTTTCTGAAAAAAGTTCTGGGGAAATTAGAAAAAGAATTTTGGATGATTGATTTAAAAAGCTACATTTGAAAGAAAATATATAAAAACTTGTTGGAAACATCAAAATAACTAAGAGAAGGAAAAAGATAGAGTGGAAAGTGCAGCAATAACAAATAGAAAGTTAGAAGATTAAAAGACGATGTAGATGAAGGCAAGCAATCAGGGGGAGCACGAGTCACAAAATGGAGAGTGTGATAGCGAGTGAAATGGAGAATTAGAGAAACAAACAAAATACTCTTCCGATTCTAAATATAAGACCCTTATACACATCAGTACAAGGATATTATATTTAGGAATATAAAATGAAGAGCACGATAGCAAGTGAAATGGAGAATTAGAGGGAAAAAAGCAGAATATAACAAAAACAAAAAATACGTGGAAATTGTTGAGTTTTTTTTAATTTTAAAATCATGTTTCTGGTTTTTTTTTTGGTTTCACGAAACAATTCATTAAAAACAACCATAAAAAAAATTTTGTTTTGTTTTTAAAAGTAAAAAAATTGTTTCAGACGAAGAAACCGAAATAGGCAACAATTTCCCTAATAAAATGTAGAAATTCTCTTTGTTTATCTTCTATGACATGGGCATCGTCTGATTAATTTTGTTAATAATATACCTAAAAATTTAACCAGATGGCACTAATGTGGACTATTATTTCTTTTCATTTCACGAGGAACATGTAAATTTTGTAACAGTAAAGTGATAAGGATGAGCATTCTCAATTTCTCAGGTCATGACGAATCCAGCTTCACATGCCCAATAATGCCCAAGCATTCAGTTATGGTCCCACCCAATAATTCGATTTTATATATTTATCATTTGTGATGACAAAATATATGAATTTACATAAAATTTTCAATTATTATATATCAATCACCATCAGTATAAAATAATATATTATAAAAAATGAATGCATTTTCTGTAAGATGTGAATAGTGAAATTTATCCCATGACCTACGCTAATTTCTTTGAAGGCCCAATAGAACAATTGGGCCAGGCCCAAAATCTGAGGTTTACAAACAAAAACCGGCCATTAAAATCAAACGAAATAAAAACTCAATAACGTAAAATTCTTAATGGTTTCTTTTTCGGCTTTGTTTTAATTAATCCAGTAAATGGAACCTGTTATGAATAAAGAAGAATAGAGAAGAATCATACAAAGGAAGAGAGGATTGATAAGAGAGAGTCTTTCTCATTCCATTCAAGAGTTAGACTTTGATGAAAAGTATGGCTTCCTTTTCTAATTCTTTGCAACACATAAAACTAACAACAATTCTACATGAATATTTTTTATATAAATATATATATATGCAGTATATAAAGTCGTAACAAACCGCATTGTTTACATGTTACAAACAATGAAATTCATTTTTATGAGCACACACGTGAATGTGTAAAAGCATTTTGAAAGAACTGAAAGTAAATACTCCTAATTGTTGAGTTAATCTTAGTCTTAAATATAAAACATATTTTTTTATATTTATCACTCTTTTTAAATTACTTTTATTGACACTCCCTCAACTATAATTAAGTAAGAAAAGAAGGGGATATTAAGGAAGATAATTTTGGTACTTTAAAAAAATATCATATTTCTTATAATTAACTAACTTATCCAACTTTCTTAATCTAATCAAATTAGTTAAATATATCTTATATTAAAGACCAAAGAAATACTATTTCGTTCCCCACACACACATATATACACATATAGACAGTCCTATTTAAAAATCACTTCCGTAAATTCTTAATATAAATGTAATATTGTATCTTTTATTTATTACTATATTCATTGTTATTTTCTTAAAAAATGTCTATATAAATAAGAATAAAGTTAAAAATTTATTAAATTTTAAGGTAAAACTAATGGGGTTTAAGATTTTTTTTTTTGTTCTAGTAAAAAAAGTAGGAAGTCATTTATAAATAGCACAAGAAAAATATATATAAAGACTCTAATAAACTAAACTATTCATACATTTTGTATAATGCCACTCCCTTCAATTGTTAATATAAGTGATATTTAACTCATTTGATTATATTAAAAAAATAAGATAAATTAGTTAATTATAACAAATGTGATATGATCTCCCAAAAAAGACTCCTTGTTTAATTAACTTTAACTTATATATTAGTTCATAAGTTATGTAACTTACTTTGAGAAAAATAATGAATATAAGAGACAAAGCAACTGAAAAATCTCATATTTATATTCAATTTCAATTCCTTGAATAGCTGAACTAAAGAATACTATTCCGTCCTTTATTATAAGATCCTTTTAACTTAATTATACGGTTTAAAAAATTAGTTAAAAACAATTAATATGTAGCAAATGTAATTTTTTTCCTAATATACCCCTATATATGAATGGATAAATATGAGAGAATAATAGTGAGATAAATGAAGAAAAAGAATATATTAAATACATTAAATTAGGGATAAAATAGGTAATGCTGTATTAAATATTCAAACAAATTTAAAGAGGATCTTATAAAAAAACAAATCTATTCAAAAAGTTAAATCTTATAATAAGAAACGGAGGAAGTAAATAAAGAGACATTGAGTGCTTAATACAAAAATGGAGGGGACGAAGAGTTGAGGGGTTTGGTGAGCGAAGTTAATAGAATTAATTGTGAAACGCAAGTGAGAAGTGAGATGAAGTAATAAATGGACTTGTGAAAAGCATTCAACTGCCTCAGTTGTAAGGGGGAGACAGCAGTCCTCCATCTTCATTTCGAGGACACCACACTCTTTTCTTAATTTACTACCTACAACAACACATCTGCTTTTAGTACTCTCATTTATGGTTCATATGGTCTTCAACCTATGCATCAAGCAACATATTCATTATTCATTAATATTATTTTCTCTCATCTTTATTACAAGTTTTAAATAACCAATTTGTGTACTCCTCTGATACTTATCATCAAGAGAAAAAAATCATACCAAATCGGTCGGTTCAATCAGAAAATCAGAGAACCAACCAATGATCCAATTTGGTCTGGTTGTTGAATCAGGCATAAGTCAAACCGATCAAACCGGAGGTGAATTGGTGAAAATTGATGTGAACTAGTATAGATAATTATGTTACTAGTGATCCTATTTTTTCTCATTTAACTATTAATATCTCAGTCACTATAAATTTAAATAAATTTTAATGATAATTTTGGTATTAATGATTATTAATTTTTGTTATTAATGAATCATAAAGATAAAAATTCTCAATGTTGTTGTACTTTGTTATTGATGCAATCAAACTATTGTTATATTTTCTTATATTTTTTTATTAGTGATTATTAAGGTTTTTATATTTTGTTATTTTTAATTAAATTATATTATTTTAATATGATTAGTCTGACCTTGAGTTGACCTTTTAATATGATTAGTCTAACCTTGAGTTGGCCCCAATCCAACCAATTGAACCCTTATACCACTATCTCAACCGATTTAATGTTTAGTCCGGTTTTTTGTTCCTTAGGCATTCATAATTAATTCTCACATACCAAGCAAGAAATGATAGTTAACTTCTTAAACATGTCATAAATTGATAATTTTTTTCAAGTTTACCTCAACTTAAATGATGTAGATAGATAAACATAAAGTTTGATGAACTTTTTAACACTAAACCTTAATTATTAAGAAGGGTAAGAATAAAAAGTAACTATTAATGACTTATATTTGGAATCAAAAATTTCTTCCATATTATGCCTATAATAAGGCCCAGAGGAAGTATAATGGAAAATCAGTTAAAACTAGTTAAAAAAATAAGTAGGTTAAAAATATATTTTGTTTTTAAATATAACTTTATAATAAATGAGAAAAAGAACGAAAGAGAATGCACAAAAAAAAATATGATAAGGAAAAATATAATAAAAGAAATAGAATAAATAATTATAGAGTAAAATTAAAAAAATATTAAATATTAAAACAAACATAAATTAAAACTTATAAAATCCATCAATGAATCAGCCAGTTTTATCTGATTCATTTATGTGATGTGTTATGTGGGGCTGATCCAAAGTTTCAAAGGAGCACGGATATATGTTGCTATATTAATGACCTGATGCAAATTTGAACGCAGAATGGCTGAAATGTTGCACCAGTACAGCACCACATATTAATTATGAAGGACATCTGATCTCTGTGCTGTACTAAAAATGACAACTTCATTAATTAACATAACAATCATGTCGAGAGCAAGTTTTGAGATGTGAATATACATAAATAAAAAAAAAAAAGAAGAAGAAGAAGATGTGAATACACGCACACTGTTTCTCGTGTTTAATTACAGTAAAAATGGAAGTCCTAGCCCTTAATCCTTTCCACCCACACGTCACCTTGGAGGACGGTACGTAGTTTTGTTTTTTTTAATACAAAGTCCAAAATAAAACATGTAAATTAAATAATTTAGCTAATTGTTGTTTTGATGACAAAATATAAAAGTAAGCATATTTTTCTTTAACACTCCAGAACATCCAATTAATAATCATAATGAGTTGGCCAGTTCGCACAATATCATCTGCTTCCATGAGTAGGTGATACTCCTCCGGTCCTAATTATAAGACCCAATTGACTTATTTGAGGAGATTAAGGAAGTAAGTTAAGTTGGTTATTTATAATAAATAAGTATTGTTATTCCTAAAATATCCTTGCTAATTAAGTATATTGGCTAAAACTATCATTATTAGAAGGATTATCTTGGAAAAAAATGCATAAATATAAGAGAAAAAATGGATTGGGTCTTATAATTAGGACCAAATAAAAAGTCAAATTGGGTCTTATAATAAGGACTGGAGGAGTATATACTAACGGCCTAATTTTGTTTGTACTCCCTCAGTTGTTTTTTATGAGAGAAGACCACTGTAAAATATGACATGTTTTTTTTTATAAGAGATGATATTTAGAAGTTGTCTCAAATTTTATTTGTTAATTTTTCATTTTATCCTTATTTAATCACTCATGTTACTTAACTCCTATATATTTTCTCTCCATCATACATTCTCTCTTCTGCATAAACATGGTGTTTTTGACCAAAAGGTTATACTTTTTCATATATTTATTGTTTTCAACTAATTTTAACTAACATTTTAAATAATATAATTTGATTAATTGTCTCTTATTTAAAAAAAAAAAAACAGAGGGAGTAATATGTTCCTTCATTCATTAGGTTCCATAGAATCCAAGAAAACTAAATACTAACTCCAGTCCTTAACATCAAAAGTAGATAATTAATTCGCAGATATTTAAAAAATTTAATCTAGTTAGTTATTTGCAATAAAGGTGTTAATTTTTTGACAATTTTTTTCTAATCATGTGCATTGTAATTATTCCTTGATGGAAAATCTATTACTATATACAATTAATACAGATATTTTGAAAAAATAATTATAAATTTAAGAGATGAAATAAATTAAGGTCTTATATTTAAAATTAAAATAAATCTCTTATCTAGCTCCTATATTTAGAATTAGAAGTATTATTATTAGTTTTGGACTATTTAAGTAATGTAAGCCAAACTTTCGTTGCATGGGCACAATCCCAAATCATGTGTATGGAGGAGTCAATGGACTTAGCCAAAAAGACAAGTCCAATGGCCACTTTTAGTTTAGATCTTGTCCCAAAAGAAGGTGGAGATCCTAGAAGAGTTTGATTACTTAGTTTAGAATATCAGGTAAAAAAAAATAATGATTCAGACAAAAAAAATGTTATAAATTTTTTAATAAGGACTAGAACGTGATATTTAATAAGAACCTCACTACTATTTAAAAAAAAAAAGTTTTTAACGTGGATTAGGAAAGGCTTTTAATCTCAATTTTAAAAGAAACCATAGAGTAGTTCCACTAAGAGAGTCAAGTAGGGACTTATTCCCCTATAGTAGCAAAAGGTTCATTTAAAGGGCCTTTGGAGGTAGGACAAGATAAATGTCCAAAAATACCCATAAGGGAGATTCCAAGGGTATCACTGATTTGTATAGCTCCATTGATATTGACATTTTCACCCCCAAAACATAGAGCTTATTAGATTTGGCAAGATTATTGATCTTCTAGCCAGACAGGAAGGAGGCAGCGCAAAATTCACGTAATCATTATATTCATCCATTACTTATTTATTCTTGGTTTCGAGAATTCGAATGTACAATTTATTATGTTGGAAATTATTATACCAATTTTAAGATTAAATTGTTTTGGAAAAGAGGGAAAAAAACAAACATATCTTCACTTAACACTTGACAAGTAATCAATCATTTGACATAACAGTTATGTGGGATGCTCTTGACATCGTACAACGATATCTCTAGATTCTTCTTCTACTAGCTAGCTAGCATTTAACCGTTATGTGCAGTGTAAAAACCATTAGTCATTTCATATTATAAATTACATAAATTGAACCGTTAACCATTTTGTATTAAATTATATATGTAATATGAAATTTTGGATGATCGATGAAGGTAGTAAGTAAGTAGAATTGGGATTTGGGAACCGTTGTGACTTCGCTTTCAGCATGGCACATGCACGTTGCGTAAAGTCAGTGATCAAAATTTCAAAGCTCAAACGGCAAAATGATCATCTGGTCAGATACAATATATATATACATATATATATATATATTAGAATGTTACGTTATTGCTGCTATATCCAGTAAAATATATATATATATATATAATATAATATTAACTGAGTGTCTTGTAATTTTAATTCCCAGGGTGTTACTCATAAAGTATCTTCTTATTATTGAAACACATGCGAAGAGAATTCCTATGCCTTCCTGGGATACTCAAATATTTCTTGTTAAGTATTGGCTTCAAGAAAGCGAGGATATAAGAAAGACACACACCTCCTAGCTCATTTATTTGTTTTGGTTTGAATTTTCATTTTATTTCTTAATATAAGTATGTTATCTTTCAAAATTTAAGATATACTCTTTGTGTTATAAATTCAGGAGCTAGATATATATTAAAAAAAATAGTTTAATTATTTGTAATAAATATATATATTTTTTTTAAAAAAAAATATCATATTCAATCGTCAGTCACATTGATAGTATCATCTTTAATATATTCAATCAATAAGAAAAGTTTTAAAGCTAAGTTCCCAAATAACTCTTATATTTAAACCAAATGAAGTGATTGTCACTTGTCTTTAATAATGGAGGAGGATAATATTTAAAATCATGTAGCATTAATTGAAGGATAAAACTGAAATAAAAAATTATTCTCACATAATGCATAAATTTTGCTTCCCGTTTTTTTTTTTTTTGGTGTCTGTGCTTTGGGGTAAGTAAATAGAGATTGGGGAAATATATCAAAAGAGTGTTAAGATTAACAGAAAAAGACAAAAGAGAAACCAAACACATGATGAGCATCTTTACCAACGACGTTTAGAAAAAGATTAAAGAAGGCTTATGATTTCTGGAATCTGATGCAAATATTAATAATGTTTTAACGAATCCAAGATAAGGCAGATGTTGATGCTTCATTTCATCATCACCCCTTCTTACTATTAATTACTGCTCTAATCATCCAGCGTTTCATAAATTCATCTGATGAAAAAGCATAAATTACTACTCGATTCCTTCTTCTTTTTTTAACTATTATACTTTTGAAAACAATTATTTAAATGTCACTCTTTTATAATTCTAAAGAAGATTAGTCACAATTTTTTTTATATATTATTATTTTTACTAACATGAAAAATCTAAGACATTATCATTAAGTATTAATATAAACTATAAAAATTTTAATTACGAAATTTAAATAGAATTCTAACATATTAATTAAATTTGCTAGTGAATCTATATGGGAAAGCATTAGACAATCGGAAAAAAATGAGTAAAAAATAACTTAGATTGGCATGAATTGGAGTAGGTCTCATCCCTTAAGCAATTGGTTGAGAGCTCGAATCCTAACTTTTATGTAAAAGTAATTAAACCTAATTAATAGGAGACTAAATTTTCATTTAAAAACGAAGCAGGGTAGTGTTTTAAACATGGTATGAAAACCCAACCAAACCGATTAGGTCAGCCAAAAACCCAATAACCCAACTCCATGACCGGTCTAATTAAAAAGTGGGTAGTATATTTCAGGGTTAAAGTGTATCTAGTACTTTGAAGTATTTTCTCAGATGTATCTAATACTCTAAAATATTTTGTAATGTGTTCAGTATCTTGAAGTTTTTTTTTTAGGTAAGTCTAGCACCGTGAAGCATTTTTGTGTGTGTATTTAACACCTTAAAATATTTTTTACGTGCGTTCAGCACCCAAAAATATTTTTTTGTACATCGAGCACTAAGACCAAAAAAAAAAGATGTACAAGGCAAAAAAAAATACTTTAAAGTGCTGAATATACTTAAAAAATATTTTAGAACGCTAGATGCACTTGAAAAAATATTTTAAAATATTGGATGTCAAGTTTAAACATGGTATGAAAACTCAAACCAAATGGGGATAGCCCAAATCCGATATTCTAACCACTTGACCAGTCTAGGTAATGTTAGCTTTGTCAAAAAGTGATCTAAACTATCTCAATTTAACCTGAGGTAATAACCTGTTGGGTTGGGGGTTACTCGAGTTAATTTTTCTAGCTTGCAAGCAGTCAAAAAGTTGTCCTACCTCTTTAATTAAATAAATTTTTAATTTTATTTAAACTATATATGTTTTTTAAAATATCACTAGTATGACCTTAAATTGACTCCAATTTAAATCATTAAACCTTAACCCATCACCTAATGATTATGGAATAATTCTTGGATAACAAGATTATTTGAACAGTAAAGTTGAGATATCAACCCAAGATATTTTTTTAGCGTGTATTTTCAGATTCTCACTTCTGAAAATAAAAGAAATTATAATAATTATCTTACAGTTAATCTGAAAGCAAATTAATGGTTTAGTTTATATTCGGATGGATACCAACCATATAGAATAATAACCTGGAGAAGAATAATCTATTTAGAGTAAATTATTAGTTAAGATCTTTTTTTTTTTTGGGTTCTTTTCAAGACTCTTTATTGTTATTTCTTTGTCCCATCCAATCAAAGGTGCCAGTTTGAGGATGAATAAAATGTAAATATATATGTTATTGATTAAAATTATATCCTATAGTTTTGGCTAAGAATATACTAAAATGTAGCCTTAGTCCTTAAAAAGACCACTTCTCTTTCAAACTAATTATCTAAATATAAAATAAACCACTCAATTGAATCTTGAAAGCGATTGAAATAATTTTGCCTACTTTTTCAAAATCCACCAAGTGAAATAAGATGTTAGAAATGAGGATAAATGATATCATTTAAGACAAAGTGACAACTACACTTCAACTAATAATCACATGAACTCTTACTTGTATTGTCCTATTTAATTAGATGCTAATTCTTTTTATCAAAGATGAAGACCTCTGATTTATTCTGAAGAAAATTGATTAAAAAAATCCCAATTGCAAAATTTATTACTCAAATGTAATTAAAATTTGTTTAAAAGACTCAAGATTTAACCTATTTTCAATAGATGCACCTCTTTTTCAGCTCTATGCAAAACAAAAGATATTTATATATGGATGAAAATAAATGTACACGGCTGAAGAATTCAATCTCCTAGGTGGGGAAAAGAATTTTGCAATGGATTCTTCATTTTCTCAACAAAAGTAAAAAAAAAAAAAAAGAATTCAATCACCAAGGTGGGGAAAAGAATTTTGCAATGGATTCTTCATTTTTCAAAAAACAAAAAAAAGAATTCAATCTCCTAGGTGGGGAAAAGCGAACAATGAAAGGCAGCAATAGTTTGTCCAATAAGTTTGTCCAATCAGAAGCATATGTGTGTGTGTTGCGCATTGTTCACAATCACATCTCAGCCCCCTCACTCAATCATTTGTGGTTCACTACTTTTTTCGTTTGTTTGTTCGGCTTATCAACTGTACTTCACTATTCACTTTCAGGTAGAGTGAAAAGTCTATTTCTTTATCCAAAAGAAAAATACGAGTGAAATCTATTTTTTACACCAATTTTGTGATAAATGGAATGCTTATTATAGAGCATCATTGGCTTGTGGGTTATACAATGTATTTTAATTAGATGTTGGCTTATATGTGTATGATCTCATTTGGATTTATATATTTTTTTTAAAAAAAAAAAGTATTTCCAATATTAATATAAACAAATTACTACCTTCTATACAAACGAGATTTATAATTAAACCGAAGGTGGTAATAACTATCTATGTACTATGTTATTTCACTTTATCCTATTTTTAGTATGGCCACGATAAGTTTATATTTCTTTAACAAAAGAGAGAGTGCGAATTAACATATATAGATTCTAATTCTAAACTTAATTTTTTTGGGTATTGAATTTCTCAATTAACTTTATTATACATCCAAAAATTAAAAATCAAATTCACAATTTTTTTAAGAAGCAAGAACCATTGCCCATATGCTTAGCCTGAGTCGGTTCATTTTCAAATTTTAACCAAACATTGAATGATTACTTTTGACTAGATCATCATCTTGGGGTAATTTAATAACAAATGATTATCCATAATTTATCAAATTAAGTAAACTTTTCCTCTATGATGATGTGCTTAGAATAAAATTAACATAACCCACAAAATAACTCTTAATTACTTAAGAAAACGCTTGACATGTTCATTAATAAACTCTTCCCTAAAAATAACAAAATTTGAAGGGGGGGAAAAAAATAAAACAAGGTGTTGTGTTATGAGAGTATCCTTCGCACAACTAATAATAAAAAAGGAATTGATGAGACATGTTGGATGGCAACAAAGTCAGCAATCTGTCTCAAATTTTGAGTTCATGAAAGAACTGAAGCCAATGCAACTAAAGTTTATTTAAGTTAGTTTATATAATATAAAAAGAAAAATAATAGAAAATACGTTTTGGACATTGGCCAACAATAGCTGTCTCGTGAACCTTCTCACACCAATACAAGAGAGCACAAATTTGGTGGTTAAGGACCACCTCATCCTTTGGTTCACATGGCTTTGTATATTTGTGGAAAATCCAATCCTCTGTTAGCTAATATGTTCCCTCTCCTCTCTCTCCTCTCTTTCTTTCTCTCTATGATTTTCTTCCTCTTCCCATGAAAATTTTCTCAGCCCCATAGAATCTCCATCCTCTTTCTCCTTTTTGTCTCATCCGTCCCACAATGCATTCTCGTGTGTGTTCTTGTGTGTCTAATCAGTTTCACACAATTATTGATCCCAAACTACCACAATATTCACATACCAAGCCAAAAACACAAATGCCATACGCATTTGAAAATATTATGATCAAATTCGAACCCATTATTCCAATTATTAGGGAACCCATTAGACAAAAGTAGAAAGGAAAAAAAAAAAAAAGATGACACTTTTACAGAGAAAGCCAAGCTCATGCATGATCATCATCTGAGCGATTATATGATGAAAATATATAATAGTAGTGTAAAATATTACCCCCTGACTTCACTTCTTACTTTTCTATGGAAATCTAATAATAATAGTAATAATTAAAAATGAAAATTACTTAAAATATTTGGGATTTAAAATTAAATTTCAGAGCCTTGCCTTTTGCCAAGTTTCTTAGCCCAAGGCACGAGGGAAGTAACGAACCGACCGACCAGCCCGAACTCGGGACTCTAATCGGCAATGGTCCAGGTCATGTCATTCTCGAAGATCCAGTGGCAGACTTCGATCCGGCCCGGACCCGAACCGAGTGAGAGGAATGCGCCGTGTGTGGGGCTCCACGCGGTGGTGTCCAGGTGACAGATGGCAACACCGTGGTTGATCTTGGCCTTGCTTTTCGGCTCCAGGAGGTCCGCTTCGTAGACCCGAACCTTGGGGACGGAGTGGCAGTAGTAGAGCAGGTAAGGGAAGAGGCTCTGGTGGCATGATACGGACTGGGTGACCCGGCCACCGTTTATCTTTGTGACCCGACCCACGACCACGTTCTTCTTCGACCCGTTCACGTTCTGGGTGTTTCGAACGACGACGTTGCGTCCCAGCACCGAGGTCGCGAAGTCGATCATGTCCTCGACGGAGCCGACGCAGCGCTTGGTCTCGCCGGGGCTCGGGGCTCTCTCGCAGTCGCTGAGGGAGCTCGATAGCATCTTGTCCATGGAGGAATTATCAGAGACTTTGAAAATCTGCTTCAGCTCGGAGATTTTCGAGGTGGAGAATGGTAATCTGGAGAGGATAGATCGGGGCAAGAATGACCTCTTGGGCATTTTATCTCTGATATCTGGGAAAGGCATCACCGTCCCTTGCTTCAGCATCGATTCGCGGAAGAATTTACCTGGCTCTACCCACCTTTTTACCAAATTGGCATTGATGGCTGAACCAGATTTCACCATGGAAGCACTGAGACGGGTGCTCACATTGGTGTAGCCTGTGAATGTGACTCCGTCTTTCGAGTAGTCCTTGAAGGTATTGTTCACTCCATAGCCTTTGAAGCCAATTTTATGCTCATTACCGTCTTTTCCGTAGCCGGTGAATTTGTCTGTCCCTTCGTTGAAGGATTTGCCGTAGTTCGAGAAATCGACTTCTGCTGCGTTTGCACCTTTAGCATATGATTGGAATGAATCGGCTCCCACATTGGCTTGGTCTCTGTAATTAGAGAAACTGTCAGTGGCTCCATTGCCGCCGGCGGCGTAGTTCTTGAAGTTATTGGTAGGGTTGTTCATATTCACACCGTAATTCTTGAATGTCTCATTCCCGGCATTTGCAGTCTCGCCGTAATTTGAGAACCCCGATCCGGCCACGTTCGAGTTGGTGCCGTAGCTTGAGAAATCGCTTACAGCCCCATTCCCGTGTTTTCCATAGTTGGAGAAAGATTGGTCCCCGGCATTTCCGTTCTCGGGAGTAGCTAGTGAACGATTGCTCTCTCCCGTTGGCATCATCAGAGTAGGAGGTGAACTGAAGATTGGGAACATTGGTGGAATCGGCATACTTCTTGAAATCGCCGACGCCGCCTGTTGCTGCGGTGCCGTAGGTGTGGAAGCTCTGGTCCACCACGTTGCCATCATTAGCGTAGCTTTGGAAATTGTCCTTGTGGCCGGTGGAGTCACGGCTATATCGCCGGAAATCGTTCACCGGAATGTTCTGCCCTTCGGAATATTTATTAAAAGAGTCCGTCCCACCGAGCCGATCCGTCCCATAGTTGGTGAAGTTCTTGTCCTGGTACACAGCAAAGTTCACATCCTTGGAGTGCTTCTCCAGACTTTGACCCAAATCGGGAAAACAGAGTAGGTTAGCCGCAGAGCAAAATTCCGGGAGGCGCGTGGAAAGAGCGTTGCCGGCGGCGAGTTTAGCAAACGCCGCCGAGTCCACAGCAGTCAATGGGGACGCCTTGGAGAGCAAGAACTCAGGCTTAGGCAAACCATTCCGGATCTCCTTATCCCAATACCGATTCAAGAATGCCTTAGGGGTGAACGGGTTTTGATCCCGAGCCACATGACCACCGGAGATGCTGAAGGCGCCGGCAAAGCCAACCTGCATTAACGAATAACAACACCCATGAACACAATGGGAAAGAAAAACAGAAAACAGCAGAGAAATCGAGAGAAGAAGAAGATGGAGAATGAAAAGGAATAGGGTTGGAGCCTACAGAGAAGGGTGAGAAGAGGATAAAGAGAAGGAAGAAGAAGCTCCTCATATGGCTGAGTGAGTTTAGCGTAATATTTTTTGTGTGAGTGTGAGAGAGAAGAGAGGATCGAGAATGTTGGTGGATTTGTTGGGTTGTATGTGCAAATTTATACTGTGAGGAGAGGGAAGCAAATTACGATTTCCAATGGCATTCGGCCTTCAATGTTCGATCTTCTTTCTCTCTGTGCTAAGTGCTTTGCATTAGTCTCTTTTTTGTCTTTTTTTCCCTTTTATTTTCTTTCATGCATAGATGAGAGGTAAAGAGTTATGACTCATCCAATATGGTGGTTTATGATCCATAAATATTATGGTCCGGCTCATGGTAAAGATAATATCTATATTGCAGTCAAAATTTAAAGAGTGTTTGAATAGAAACTAAATCATGATTTTAAAAGTATTTTTAAGAGGAGTTTGCCTTGTTTTACAGAAAAGTGCTTCTGGGTGCTTCCAAACATCCCCTTAATATTTTTAACTAATATAGTTGATAAGAAGTTAACTCATAACTTATAAAGTCATGAATTTAAATTTCGCTGCTCATATGAAAAGCCCCCGAGACTTAATTTCTCTCAATTTTATTTTAACAAAAAAATTAATGTTTTAATTTATGATTTTAAATAATAAATTTACGTTACAGATTTTATATTTATTGAAATAATAAAAAAACATTAAATGTATATAAAAGTGATTGAGTTGATTTATGAAGAGAGGAATAGAAAGAAAAGCAGAGGGGAGTGGGTAGTGAATAATGGAGGAGAAAATCAAAAAGGCAAAAAACTTGATGAGGGGATTGACTCATGGAAGGAAAAAGAAAGCAGAAAGAGAGAAAAAGGGATTGCTTTGTATTTATTATTTATAAATATAAATAGGCTCTCCATACCCTAATAACGCGTTTTCGCCTGTCATACATTCCTACTCTCAATACAAAAACTCCAATTTATTTCAAACAAAAAAAGATGTTAGCATTACGTACACCCTCTTCTTTTTCTTCACTCACTTTGTCCCCCTCACACATACCAACAAATAAAAATAGTAATTCAATATTTAATATAAGGGTTAAATAATTAATTTATAAATATTAAAAAATAAATAAGTTAATTTTTTATAATAAATAAATATTGATTTTCTCAAATTCTTTTTTAATGATGTGTGTTGGAGTTACCCTTTAATAAAAGCCTTCAGAATATTTCAAAAAAAAAATCATAAATTTAAGAGATAAAATGAATTAAAAACTTTTACATTGAATACCAAAATAAATCATGTGTGAAGTTCTTATATAATAAATACGAATTTACTAGAATTTTTTTTTTGGCCCGAACGATTTTACTAGAGTGATTCCTACAATAATCACACATCTACATAAATAAATAAATAAATTTCTTGGTCAAGACACAATTTCTTTCTCTGTTGTTTTTTTAATTAGTGTGAATTGGGTTTAGAAATCTATTGGGATCAAGGTGATGCCTACAAATTCAAATAATATTTATAGAAATACTTGCTAGTCACTTATTTTCATACTTTATAACTTACTAGGCTATATTTTTATTAACAGTTTAGACACATTCTATATATAGGGGTGTTTAAATAAAAACCAAACTATGGTTTTAAAAGTACTTTTATGATTTACGAAGTAAATATGTGGATGAATTTACCTTGTTTTACAAAAAAGTACTTCTAAAACCATGGTTTGGAGGTTGCCAAACGTCCCCATAATTATTATTTACAAATGATTTTGTCGCAAATATCTTTTCTTTGCAAAAATATCATAACCTTGAGACGACAAAAAGTACTTTCCAATTATTTAATCATTGCGCCAATCTAAAAATACCGCACGGTATAAACTAACAGATATAGTAAAAATGTTTTTGCATTAAAAATTAAAAATGTCCAGAAGGTTAGTAAAATGTCAGGGCGAAAGGGGTTGTTCCATAGCCATGGGCCCTACAAGGAATGAACCCCCATGACGCGTTTTCTGCTGCAAAATACATTTTCATTTTTCAAAATTAGGAAAACTAAAAGAATTTGAAATTTGCTTGAGTCATTTGCAAACTTATTATTTTTAGAGCGTATGGTTTATCTTTAATTATGTACATCCTATTTTTAATTATTATTTTTATTTTAATCATAAGATCTCATTTATAGTCTATAAATAATCTTATAATTAGGACAAGAAGAGATAGTATATATGAAAAGAAAAATATTTAAATAAAGGTGAAGATATAGCACGTAATTTACAGAGAGTTGCACTTGCTAAGTTTTTTAGCAAAAAAAAAAAAAAATCTAAGTTAGGACTTTTGAACAATTTCCTTAAAATTAAACTGGATTAATTTGTTAGATGCACTTACGAGGTTTTTTAGTCCAAAAAAAATAAGGACTTTTAAGCAACTTCCTTAAAATTAAACTGGATCAACCGGCTAGACCAGTGAATAAGTGAATTAGTCATCTATTCAATTAATAAGTTATGGATTTTGGATAAGGAAATAGAGTTAAATTTTACACTCCTTCGATTTTTAATATAAGATATATTTAACTAATTTGATTAAATTAAAAAAATTAGGTAAGTTAGTTAATTATAAGAAATATGAAATGTTTTTCCTAAAATATTATAATCATTTTTCTTAATATCCTCTCACCCTCTTCTATTTGATTATGATTGAGAAAATTGATAAATATAAAAAATAAGTATTATATTTAAGATCAAAAATTAATTTAATAATTAGGTCCTATATTAAGGATCAGAGGAATATTTTCTTTTCTCTTATTACTAAGCCTAAAAGAATGTTATTTCTCAGTTAAATTAAAAAAAAAAAGTTCATCATATTTGTATTTTAATAACTTCATTTTATTCTATTATGCATACTTTATACGTGAATATTCTATGGGAAAATCCTAATTAAATCCTGCTGAAATACTTAAAATTAAATTGAGGCCTACACTTTTAACAAATTCTTTATTAGGACATAAGATCTAATTAGGAATTGTTGAATATTGTTAAGTAACTATAATGCCTCTCTTTAGTTAAAAATAAAAATTGATTATTTTATCCCTCTAAAGTGGTTCATCATCTCTTATTATTAATATTTAGACAAAAAAATACAAATAATTTTTTAGTGTTTGAAATTTTGTAATATAACTAAAATCTTCAAAATATTTTCATAAAACATTTCAAATTATAATATATGTAATCTTTAAATAAATATTTTTAATATTTTTTTTTCAGGTTGTAAATATTTATTTTAAAATTTTAAAATATTTTAATTATAATAAAAATTTAATATTAAATCGTAATCATTTACGTTTTCAATTCGATCCAACATTGTTTAAATAAATAAAACTAACATAAATTACAAGAACTGAAAATAAAAAATATTTATAATTTTACTTATTTTTGTAATTTAACATGTTTTATTAAAATATTTTTAATAGTATAAGTTATATATACAAATTTCAAACATTGTAAAATTACTTATATGTTTTTTGGTCTAAAAAAAATCATAAGAGATGAGGAATTACTTGGGAGAGGTATATTAATCAAGTTTTCTTTTTAATTGAAGAGGGGCATTTTGGTGATTTAACAACATTCAAAAATCCCTAATTAGATCTCATGGCCTAATTAGGGATTTGCTAAAAGTGTAGGCCTAAGTCTGAATTTAGGTATTTCGGCTGGATTTAATTGGGATTCTCCCATATTCTATTTATTTATGAATTAATAATTAGAAAAATTGCGGATAAATTCTTGATTGAAAATTTAATTGGCAAATAGAACCTAAAGACTTTACATAACTTAACTTTTTTGGTGTGTAATTTATCTTTCTTTGTGTGTAATAATCTCTTTTTGTGTGATGTGCAACTCAATTTTTCGTTGTACAAATGAAATTCCCTTATGTGCAATTCATTTTCCCTATATCCAAATAATGTTTTGTGTAAATCATCTTTCTTTTATACAACTTACCTTCTTTTGTGTGCAACTAATCTTTCTTTATATAATTAATCATCTCGAAGACCATTTGCCAATTAGATTTGTAATGAGGGGATTTGTCCTCAATTTTTTCTTAATAATTTTTAATTAAATTTTGGCAAAAAATAATAATTAAAATTTTTTTAAAGTTATATAGGAAAATTTTTATATTTTTATTAAATTATATTATTTTAATTATGATTGTACTAGTTGCCTCCCAATCACAGTTATACTATTAATTCTTGAATTACTTTCTCTCCATCAATTTAGTGAGCATCAAGGACTTGAAAACCTGGATGACCAGCACACTTGAGGAAAATAATAATAATAATAAGAACAATAACAACAACAACTTCACAATAGCCTAAATTATCATTTACTGTTTCTCCAAATGATTTTATAAAATGAATGATAAAATGGTGACAGCGCAACTCATTTTACTTACCTAATTAGACGCGCAAAAAAAAAAAAAGTATTGTTCAATTACATAAATATTATGCCAATCTAGGAATCTCGTACGCTTAAAAAAGTTTATATATTTATGATAATGTAGTGTGTCAACTTGGATACCAGTTAATTTCTTATTGTCTAGATCAATCAAGGTAGCATGTTCGTTATAATTAACAAAGAAAAATCAACATCTTCATGACAATAAATACGCTATCACTTGTCAAACCTTCATGGCAAGTAATTTCCAATTATGTGAATTCAGGAAAATGACCAAATAAAAAAATTATTAAAATATATTTTGGAGTTAAAATGTAAATTTATTCTGAAAGTTTTAACTCAGGAACGTAGGGCATCTAAAAACTCTTTTTTAAATACAAATTTTGCCCAAAAAGTTTAAAATAATATTCCTCCGATTCTTAATATAGAACCTAATTGTTGAGTTGTTTTAGTTCCAAATAAAAGATCTATTTTTTATGTTTATCAATTTTCTCTAAATTACCCATACGAATGTTCTCTCAATCATAATCAAATAAAAATGGGAGAGGAGATATTAAGAAAGATAATTATAGTGTTTTAGGAAAAACATGTTATATTTCTTATAATTAACTAATTTATCTAACTTCCTTAATCTAATTAAATTAATTAAATAGATCTCATATTAAGAATAGAAGGAGTAACAATTTTACTCCGAACCATCAAAACTAGTGTTAGGTGTTAAAACAGCACCGTTGGCCATTAATATTTTAACGATAAGAGACAATATTATCATAAATTTAAATATTTAGGATCATCAAAAAAATTTTTAGATGCTCAATGCTCGTCAATGAAAAATTTCAGAAACAAAATTTCATTTTAACCCTAAAATATATTTTAATGTAGAACTTAATTCTCATCATTTTCCTATTAAAAGAAATAAGGGACACTTGATATGAAACTGTGACTTTGTATTTTTCACGTTGAATTTGTATTTATATTATTTTCAAAATTCTTTAGAATATTAATTTATTTTATAAATTTATTTTTTTGATTTTATTATAATATATTATTTTATGCAATAAATTCACAAAAAGCTACGACATATAGACCGACGCAATTTGCTTTATGAGAAAGTGAGATTAGCCAAAAAAAAATTAAAAAAACATTATAATTAATAAAACGTTAATACAAAATATCAATATCAATCATTTTCTTATGAGAAAACATAGAGGAAAGGAAAAGATCGATAAGAAAGACCAATCAATTCCAAAATTTGGTATAATACCAAACCCGCTTGTACGTTTCCAGCTTCGCTATCTCCTTTTATATTTTATGATCTCTTTTGCACCTATTAATTCCTGGGGTTGATTTTATTTATTTTATGACCAATTTTTATTTGGATTGTGTAATATTATTATTTAAATAATAATTATTTGTATTCTAATTAACTGTAAAATTTAAATGCTATAATTTTCATATTTACATTTGACATTGTAAAATATGCTGTTGGTGTCAATGAGGCAAATTAGCGAATATTTAGAAAAAATGATAAAAAATACTTGTTAAATTTGAGAAGGATAAATAGGTTATGTTAACTATTCTTGTAGTAATTTTGACTACTTTTATAATAGTTTTAATAAAAAAATAACCTATTCATTATTTTGAAATTCAAAAGGTATTTTTTCCCTTAATTTTATCCTATCAATATACATAACATAATAGCCGGTCAAAATATATATATATATATATATATATATATAACATAATAAAATCCAATGGAATAATATTATGGGTTTGATGCAAAATTATCGTTCATTTTAATTTTTAATATTAATATTATTCTCGTGAAAGGCGTGTGATTTAGAGTAATATTTATTTTTAAATTAAAAATAATTTTACACAGAAATTGAGGCTCTTGTTGAAGAACTTTTATAAGAATAAATAGATATGACACAAGTATGGATTAATATATAGAGAAATTTTCATGTTGCCTAAATAGCAAATTTCACGACTAAATCACATCAAGCCTTTTCTTAATGCTTTTTTAATTACAAGGTTGTCAATTCAAATCCATCTATAAAATAAAAAATAATAAACGCGTAAACCGTGGAAAAATAATGATAACTTTTTTCAAGCGGAGATTAAAAAAAAATGCATTATGTGGCAGACAATCAATGTAAAACTTTATCAAATATATAAATTAGTGGTTGATGAAATATAATAACATCGATATAAATTATACTACTCCTCCGGTCCTTAATATAAAACTCATTTAATTAATTTGATTAGATTAAGAAAGTTAGGTAAGTTAGTTAATTATAAGAAATGTGACATATTTGTCTTAAAATATCATAATCATCTTTCTTAATACCCCCTCTCTCTTCTACTTGATTATGGTTAAGGGAGTATTCACAGAGGTAATTTAGAAAAAATTGATAAATATGAGAAATGAATCTTATATTTAAGATTAAAACCAACTCAACAATTGGATCTTATATTTAGAACCGGAGGAGTATTAGTTATTCTTTCCCATGATATTGCTATTTATTATAATATTTTTACCTTTATATATTAAATTCTAATCATTAAATGATGTAAGTCGAGATAAAACTACTCTCACATACTTATTTTGTATTTCATGAATTATGATTAAAAAATTACTCACAAGCTATTCTAAGCAAACTCTAAATGTGAGCATTTTTCTTAGTTATGATTTTAATATTGATTCGTTATACTATGAGAAACTAGATTTTTGTTTTTTTTTGCTAGATTAAACTCTCGTTGACTATGTTTTCTCTTAGTCCAAAATGTAAGAATTAGTACGCGAGTTGTTTTGATTATAAATCTTAATCTACTTTATCTTTAATTTTTAATTTTTTTTCTTTGAATTATCTCTATTATTAATTGAAATAATAAGAGGATTGTCTATGAAGAGTATACTTTTAATGCAAATAATTAAAAAAAATACTTTAAGAAAGCTTAGTAATATTTTTTTTTAATAAATAACTATTTCAACCAATTTTTGTAAATTATCATGTAGTCTTTACGAGCGTTACATGTGTTCATGATATAATTATTGTATCTCGAGAGTCTCCCAAGTAATAACAAGCACAGGTCTCATCTGCCGCTTATAATTTTGATCAATAAATCATACTATATGTTTTTTTTCTCTTAGGGTGTGTTTGGATAGAAACCAAACCATGGTTTCAGAAGTACTTTTACGGATTACGAAGTAAATATGTGGAGGAGATTATCTCGTTTTGCGGAAAAGTGCTTCTGAAACCACGGTTGGGGATACCCAAACAGGCCCTTAATCAGATCATGCTATACGTACATATATCTTATAATAATAAATTTTCATTAAGGCTCTTATAATTACACTCCCAGTTCCTATCCTTCAAATTAATGATCACATTATTGCACATAATTTGATAATAAAACAAATTATTAATAAATTATGGCATTTTTAATTTTTTTGACCATGAATGTTTAAAGTGATACATCCTTTGTGTGTATGTGTGAGTTTTTTTTTTCTTTTTAATTTACTTACCCGATCCTAATATAAGACTCTTGTATAGTGTATATAAGGGTTTTATATTTCCGATAAGAGAGTAATATTAATTGGCACCTCTTGGCCCTCACCGCTTCATCTTTACCAGATGTTATTATTTTTACATTAATGATCTATCAATCAATTATTTAATTATTTAAATTTAAAATATACATATTCGTGCTGAGTCATTTATCTGTGATCCTTCACAAATTTCGTGTCTGATTAATTAATATAAGCGCCAACTTGATTTCTATGACACATTTCATTCTCACATCCAATCTGTCACACTCCCACAATCTTCCACATCGAAGCTAGCTGTAGCCTCCTGATTTGGTAACATAGATCGCATATGAAGTTATTTCGTTTTATTGACAATCAAATAATTCTTAATATAAGTCTTCATTTGATTTTTATTTTGATTCTAAATATAAGATCACAATCCATTTTGTCTCTAATATTTGTGGATTTTTTTTCCAAGATAGTGCTTCTAATAATAGTAGTTCTAACCAACGCACTTGATTAACAAGGATATTTTAGGAAAGGCAACATCTATTTATTACAAATAACTAACTTAACTTATTTTTCTTAATTCCTCAAATTAGTTAACTAACTTTTATAATTAAAACCGAAGGTAATAAGTTGTTAATCAAAAATCCTGTTCAATGTCTACGTAGGCTGTTCTCTTCAAGCTATAAGTTACATTTTGTATGTGTTTCAAAATCTAATTCAAATATTTTTTTTAAAAAATTTCATCTCAATTAATTATATGTCTTTGTACTGATGATGACATATGTTGGCTAAAAATTTTATTCCTCCGATTTTAAATATAAAACCCATTTTATAGTGCAATTAGAAATAGAAATGTATTCCTTCGGCTTTAACTGTAAAATTTATTTTTTAATATAAGTTGTATTATAAAATAGGTCTTATATTTAAAATCAGAAGAATATCCTTTTTCACGCACTCTTTCTTGTTTCTTTTTGACTCACTATGTCTTTCACTTACACGCTCAATAAATAAAGATATATTTAGAAAAAATAAATTATTTTACATATTTATCACTTTTTATTTTAACTAATTTTTTAATTTACGTAATTCAGTTATTTATATTTTACGCATAAGAGTGGAGAGAGTAATTAGTTACTATAAGCACAAATTTAGATTATTCTTAAATATTCCCTCCTTTCTATTTATAAACTTTAAATTTAGATAAAGGTGTTATACATTTTATAAATTTTAATCCGACTTTGTCTCAATGTTTAATGTATTTTTTTTATTTTGTTTTTAATTATTTATTCTCTCTTTTCTTTGTTATATTCTCTGCTATCACATTTCTCAACACATTTTTTTCCATCTCTTTTCACATTTATTAATTAAAAATATATTTCTAATTTATTTATTACTTTTAACTAATAATTTATGAATTAGTTATTTAAAACTTATAATAAATATTATACTCATAACCAAAACTAATTACTTGTTTAAGATAATTGGAGTGACTTTTTTTTCCGTGAGGCCGTGGCTTGCTTCGCGCTGAATACGAGGTGAGGCCGGTGGACACACGTCAGGCGGGGATTGGAGGGAGGGTTGTACTTAGTACAGAGTTAAAACGCGTTTAGCCGCTAATGATTTTTGTTGGGTAACTACTAATACTAATCTTTTTCGTGATCCCATCGCTCTTTTCAACGAGGCTCTCGTTATCGCGAGGGACGAGGACAAGGCTCGTGAAAATGGCATGACTCGTAATTTCACCTTCCCTGTGAGGCCACTTTCGGGATTTCACCCGGCTGCGTTTTTGTGGCTGTAATATGATTTTGGGTCGATTTACTTTGCTGATAAATGCGTGTGCTGTGTTTGAATTATGTCGCCTGCGATTGTGACCAAACTTCCATGTTTATTGCCTTTTTTTTAAAAAAAAAATACAATCCATTTAATGCTTGTTTGGAATGGTAGAATTAACATTTGAAATAAGTTTTTTTAATCATAATTTATAAAATACGAGATAAATATTTTAAAAGAATTATATATATATATATATATATATAGATATATCAATGTCTGCTTCAGGTTGAAGACTTTGTTCAAGCATGACCCATAATATGGTTATTATTATAGCAACTTGCCATTTAGTACTAGTTTTGGTGCTCATTGTTAGAACTTTGTTGTTGTGAGATCACAAGGATTCAAATATAGTACTACCTCCGGTCCTAATTATAAGACCCAGTTGACTAATTTGAGGAGATTAAGGAAGCAAGTTAAGTTAGTTATTTGTAATAAATAAGTGTTGTCATTCCTAAAATATCCTTGCTAATTAAGTGTGTTAGTTAGAACTATCATTATTAGAATGACTATCTTGGGAAAAAATGCATAAATATGAGAGACAAAATGGATTGGGGTCTTATAATTAGGACCAAACTAAAAGTCAAACGGGGTCTTATATTAAGGACCGGAGGTAGTATAATTTAGATTTAAAAATTTTGAACTAAAACTTTTTTGAGTAAAAAATTATTTTTTTTTAAAAAAAAGTAGCATTCAAGAGGTTATTTTTATTTTGTACACATCAAATATTTTGTTAAAAAAAATAAAAACAAGAAAATTAATCTGAAGTATTCATGTTAGCAATAAATTGATGCAACGTTTACTTTTTATTAAAAAAAACAAATAAATTTTATTCCAACGTGTATTAAATAAGGGAATAAGTTTTAGTGCTAAGCAGAGTGGTCAACAGCAAGAGCTCATTATCACCGCCCACTCACAAATATTGTCTCAATTTCCTTAAAAATGCATTTGAAATCTGAAAAGTGTTATCCAATTATACTCTTAATTAATTTTAGGAGGCTTGTGTAGGGGAAAAAACATGAATCACGAATATTTTTGGTTCTTTTAACAATATTCCTCATATTCAATATTACTAATTAATTTGACTAAGAAAAAGTAGAATCCTAAATAGAAAGAAGCTCAATATAATTAGTTCCATAATAATTATGTATTAGGAAATTAAAAAAAATGAAAATGATAAATTCTAATAATAAATTTGAAATTCACACCATGAAATTAGAAATCACACATTATCATGTAACTCAGTTATGAGTCAATTTAATTAATTTTTTGCGAAAAATAAATCTAATTAATAAACCTGTGTGGCTATATTAATCAAAGGCGGTGAAGATCAATGTATAAGAATGTGCTCTTAATTTATACTCCTCCGGTCCTAATTATAAGACCCAATTGACTTATTTGAGGAGATTAAGGAAGTAAGTTAAGTTGGTTATTTATAATAAATAAGTGTTGTTATTCCTAAAATATCCTTGCTAATTAAGTATATTGGCTAAAACTATCATTATTAGAAGGATTATCTTGGAAAAAAATACATAAATATAAGAGAGAAAATGGATTGGGTCTTATAATTAGGACCAAATAAAAAGTCAAATTGGGTCTTATAATAAGGACTGGAGGAGTACATAAAAAGGTGAGCAGAAATTGTGTTGGCGTTGGTCTGATTAATCCAATCATTTTGACCATAGTTAGGCCATAATTAAATCAAGTCCAAAGTTAGGATAATAAATTGGGCAAAAAGCTAATTTATTGAGTTAATTAAGATGGCCTGATTGTTATTCCTAAGTAAGAATTAATTAAATTTATTAACTGCATAATATCAAAGTTGTCTATACTCTTTAACCGATCCTCATTTACTGTTTATCACAGGGAACTCATTGCTGAAACGAAATTAAGATCATTTAAAACATGGTATGGATAGTTCATATTTAAAATATTTAATTTGTAACTTTTTTAATAATAAATTTATTTTTTAAGAAATATTAATTATAAGATTATCTTTATTTTAAAATTTGTATCTATTAAAATAAAAATATTTAAAATATAAAACTATTTTGTACTCACGCCTTTAACAAGAAAAGTATGAAATTCAATGGAGTAAATAAATATTTGAAAATAATGAATTTATAATTCTTTTCCTCTATATATAAGAAAAAATAAACATTGTCATAAAAAAAAACCATGACCTATCCTATGAAAAAAAAAGAGTCATCACCTAAATAATTAAATAGTACTACCTCCGTTCCTAATTATAAGAGCTAATTGACTAATTTGAAGAAATTAAGAAAATAAGTTAAGTTAGTTATTTGTAATAAATAAGTATTGTCTTTCTTAAAATATCTTTGTTAATCAAGTATGTTGGCTAAAACTACAATTATTAGAATGACTATCTTGGAAAAAATTGTATAAATATGAAAGATAAAGTGAATTGAGGTCTTATATTTAGGATCAAAATAAAAGTCAAATGAGATCTTATATTAAGGACCGGAAGTAGTAATATATTGTATAAAAGCAGAATGAGAGAATACTAATATTTTTTTTATTTATTGATTATCTCTATTGATATGATTGTCGATCTAAATTTTTAATTTTCAATAATTACTTAAATTTTGTTAAATTATTTATGAATTTAGAAAAAAAATTATTTCCCTACGTAAATGTAAATGTATAGGAGGTTAGCTTTATGAAAAGAAAATTGGAATAAATGTGAGAAGGAAAAGGACAAATGAGATGGCACAAAAAGAAAGATCGTGATTGGGAGAATTTTGTTTTGACATGGATTTCATGAATTCACTTAGGACACATGTGAGATGGACCATTTTTTTGTAGTCAATTTTTATTAGGAAAATTCTTACACAATGACCCAAATTTGATAAAAATACAAAAAAGAGTTTTGAACAGAGGAAAAACTGGTCAAAAGCCTCTAATTAAAAAATTAATTATGCAAAGATATCTATAATTTGTTTAAGAACCCAAGTGCGTCATATCTTCGGTGGGCGCTACTCCTATTTAATTGCATGTAATCTATAATTATATGTGTAAAATGAAAGACATTTAATTTGTACATAACTAAATATACTCAATGAAAAATGAAAATGAGTTGTGTCCGCTCAAGTCTGAAGGACGTGGGTCCTTAAGGATCTTTGCACGATTAATTTTTTAATCGAGGACTTTTGACGAAATTTTTTCTTGTAAATATCACATTTTAATTTTTAAAACTATGGATACTAAAAAATACCAGGAATAATATTAATCCTTTAAATAATTTATTTTTTTATTTTTAAGGTCATTTTTTATAAATTTAATTGGAGTCGTTAATCAAATTTTTAATAATTTATTAACAAAATGGCTTCATATAATTGCGTGAGAAACGCAAAAGGCAAGAATAAGAAGATATAATGCATTAATTTAGTTGCATGATTTGGTGAATAAGACACCAAACTTCATGTTCATTCATGAGCTTTCTTTAATTTTTGTGCACATTTTGTGCTTTTTCTGCCCACCTTTGTCTCAGTTTGTTCCCTTGTGCTTATTTTACTTGAAATTCTGTTAATGTTTATCATGTTGTATGTAAATAAGTAAATTATATATAATAATAATAAATAATAAATAGTAAAATATATAAATTCTGGTATATATAATTTTTTTCTTTAAAATTTTGATGACAAATTTATTTGTTTATTATAGTTTATAAATGACCTAAAAAGTATTGTGGTATTAAGAATGTTACACTCGTTTTAGACATTTATTATTATTAATAATTTCACTCTTTTCACCGAAAAACAAAGAAATATAATTTCACCCAAAACTTCCATTCTTTTCCAAATAAAAAATCGTTAACTCTATACATGTGTGTGTGTCAAGACACCAAGAATTAAAATTTTTGATGGGTCATGGTTTTTTCATGAGAGATGCCTCATTGATTGTGCATGACTTTCCTCAACTTTATAAATAATAATGATAATAAAAAATAATAATGGCTATTATATATATATGTATGTATATGCATTTTTTTTTGTTACACATTATATTCGTATTGATATGTTTGTTTTTTGCCAAAAGGAAAGGATGTGTTTATTTAAACATTCAAGAATATCGTATACGAAATATAAGCACATATATTTAGCATGGAATTTGCCTAAAAAGAGATTCTCGCTTTAGAGGAATTGGATTCCTCTAGGCTCTCTTTATTTTAATTTTTTTCATAAAAGAACAAATTATATTATATGAAAGTGAAGAAGAGATTAGTTAAATTGAGAAATATTAAGCCGATAAAGTATGCTTGGTATACTTATATGTTTATATATGAATAATTAATCTCATATATATATATACACTTCTCTGGTCTTTAATATATAACCTAATTAGGGAGTTGATATTGGTTTTATATGTAAGACCTATTTTACATGTTTATTAGTTTTTTTTTAAAATTAATTGTATTGATATACCCACTGTTGTCAAACTCACGAGTTGACTCTCTGAGTTTGATGTTTTTATGTTTTCAGTTAATAGAATCGTATCGACTCATTCTTAAACTCGTGATAACTGTAAACTCGGTTAAATTTACGAGTTCATTTACCAAGTTTACTGTTTTTACGTTTTTAGCTTACAAAATCGTGTCAACTCGCTTTTAAATTCATGCTAAATTTTTTAATTTGATTATGTTTAGTGACTTTATCTATGATTTTTATAGAAGTTTCTTTGTTGAGTATGATAAATTATGAACATTGATAGATATAATTTTAATTATTTAAATTTAAAATATATTTAAATGAAATTGTTCTCATTTTTTATATATTAATTATTTGATTATATACTTTTAATATCAGTTTATTAATAAAAGTAAATTCTTACGAGTTCACAATTTGAGTTTACGATCCGAGTTTACATCATTATTACGAGTTTGTTTAAATTTGTGAGTTTAACAACTTTGGATATACCTCTCACAATGATCAAGGAGAGAGAGGGAGGAAATTGAGAACAATGCTTATAGTGTTTTAGAAAAAAAATATCATATTAATTAATTTAACTAATATCTTTAATCTACTCAAATTAATTAATTAGGTCTTACATTAAAGACTGCAGAAGTATAAATCATAAAAAATTACACTATTCACAAGTCTGAATCGCGTAACTCATCATCATAAAAATGTGTCTAATAAATACACACACCACTTTTGATCTCTATTATAAAGCACTTCTACCAAAATTAAGGAGTCATTAATTTTTTTTCCCAAAAAAAAATTGTTTTCAAATCTACCATTAAGGCATTAAGGCGGAAAGGAAAATTTTGCATTATATTTTAAATAAGAATAATCTTGGGAAAAGATATAATTAGCACTCTACTTGATAATTTATGATAAAGGATTAGAAAATGCATTATGATGAGGATTAGAATGGTATGATATACTCCTCTGATACTTAGGGCCTGTTTGGGTATCCCCAAACCGTGGTTTCAGAAGCACTTTTCCGCAAAACGAGATAATCTCCTCCACATATTTACTTCGTAATCCGTAAAAGTACTTCTGAAACCATGGTTTGGTTTCTATCCAAACACACCCTTAATATAAGACCCATTTAACTAATTTGATTAGATTAAGGAAGTTAGGTGAATTAGTTAATTATAAGAAAAGTGACACTTTTTTTCTAAAATATCATAATTATTTTTCTTAATACCTCATCTCCCTCTTCTACTTGATTATGGTTGAGGAAGTATCCATAAAAGTAATTTAGAAAAAATTGATAAATATGATAAATGAGTCTTATATTTAGGACCAAAACTAACTCAAGAATTGGATCCTATATTAAGGACCGGAGGAGTATTATAGATGTATTATAGACAAATTGGGTGCATCTTAAATTTCAAAAAATTAGTGATTAACTTGGGGACAAATTCTGAGATAGTTTGTTGAGATTCATAAATACTGACTCCAAGTGTGTAAGATTCATTATATAGTATAAATTATATTATAAAATAAATTTTATATTTAGAACTGGAGAAGTATTTCATTGTTATTAAATATTCCTTTCCTCTCTCATGTTCTCTCCAAGTAGCAATGATATAATAATGATAATCCTTATTAAAGTTAAAATAAAAATAACCAATTTGCTTGTGATAAAAGGTAAGAAACATACTTTTCTTTCCAAATATATATGTCCTTATATAAGAAACGAGAAAGACGATAAAAAAAATGTTTGAGAAAATATAATGAGAGAGTATGTGGCAAACAAGAGAGAATAAATATTTAAAAGCAAAATTAAACAAAAATGTATTAAGTGTTGAAACAAAATCCAAATTGAAGCAAATAGAAGAGATCACATTTCTCTATAAATTTAAAGCTTATAAATAGGATTCAGGAGAGTAATAATTATAATGCAGTATTCTCATAAGGCTTGATGGGTTTTTTTTACAAATAAAATAGAACCAACTAAAAAAAACAGGAATTTGCCACCGATTTGTGATGCGATCAAATAAAAAAAAAAAACTATAGCAAAATTTTGTCACGAAAAGTCTATTACCAACAAATTTATGACGGATCGATTCATTCTATGGTTATTGCAAAAGCCTGAATTTGTTGTAAATCCATCCCGAATTTTCTGTTTTCTTAGCAGAAGCATTATCTCTTCTTATCATAGTACGTATGTAGCAAAATTTGGCTTTATTGTTCTTCTCTTTAACCAACTTGTGTCATGACCCAAAGTCTTGATTCTCAGTATATTTTTCCCAGAAACAGACATCCCATGGGAATATTCCTCAAACCAAATCTCATTTTCAAGGACGAAATTAACAACCTCAAACCAACGGAAAGACATCAATTATTCAATACTAGCTCCAGTTAGACTAAGTATCGGAGGCAGTATTTATTAACATTGTTGAGTACTTCCTTCAATATCTAATATAAGAGCTAGCTAGTTGGTGGTTAAGTTTGGTTTTAATATAATATTTCAATTTATTTTGTTTTTTATATTTCTTCAAAATATGCTTATTGGTTGCATGGGGTTCCCACTAAGAGATAATTCTAGTCATCCAATGCACATGATTGAAGATGACAGTTTAAGGAAATCAATACACATTTGTGACAAATAATCAACTTAACTAATTTTCCTAATATCTTTGAATTATTTATTTAACTCTAGTATTAAGAACTGACGGTAGTATTTATAAAGGAGAATTGCAATGGAATCCTTAAAAAGACACAATTATTAAAAGTTCCAATGATAACTAAGTACTACCTCCGGTTCTAATTATAAGAGCCAGTTAACTAATTTGTGGAGATTAAGGAAGTAAGTTGAGTTAGTTATTTGTCCTAAATAGGTGTTGTTTTTCTTAAAATATCTTTACTAATCAAGTGTATTGACTAGAACTATCATTATTAGAAGGGTTACTTTGAAAAAAAATGTATAAATATGAGAGATAAAGTGGATTATCGTCTTATATTTAGGATCAAAATAAAAATCAAACAGGGTCTTATATTAAAGACTGGAGGTAGTATAAGTTTTAGGGTAAAAAATAACAACTTCTTACATGCTGATATTATTGAGAGTTTTTGATAGTTACATTTTCTTTTTTGGTCTGGGGACCTCACGCTAATTCTCCCCATTTATTAAGAGTCATTTTATTATTTCCCCACATCCTGACAATATGCAAATTACGACACAGGAAGATGTGGAGTATATATCATAATTAATACATGCATCTCACAAGAGTACGATGAGCATGTATGCATTAACATGAAATGTCAATTTTTCTGAAACTTACAATGAATTCGACTTTTAATGTATCATCGTCATGACGAACCCTTCATAATCAAAGAACACTATAATTATGACAACCTTTATTATATATATGCATATGCTGCGGAGTCACCAATAAGTTGTACGTGGAAAATAAATCGACACTGATTCCATTTTCAAGATTAAATGCTGGGCCACGCTGGTCATGATTATAAAATAGACTTCCACCTACATATCCATATCCATACACACACGATTTCTTATTCTTAATATGTGTAGTCAATATTAAGTATACTTAGGGTAAAAAAATTATAAATTTGGAAAAAAGTGGATTGGATTATTACATATTATAAATTCTGAGATTGTTGGTTGGGATTCATAAATATTGATTCCATGAGTTGGCAGTGTCATAAGTGATGAAGACACTAAGAACAAAAATTCCTTACAGAAGGTGACCCTCCCATGCATGAACTAATTAATTTCCGTAGGTTCTGTTTACTTCCTCAAATTAATATTTCATCATGTTTAAATATTTTCCTTTCCTCAATTCTCATGTTCTCTCCAAGTAGCAATGATATGATAATGTCCGGCGAAAAAGCAAAGTGATATAATAGTGATAATTAGTTTATATGATGAAAGAAAATGTATGGGTAAATGTAATGAGAAAAATAATGTGTGAAAAATGAGAAATAATAAATATTTAAAGGAAAAATTTAATAAATATTGAAAGGAAAATTTTTAAAAAATGCATCATATGTTGAAACAAAATCCAAGTTGAAGTTAATAAAATAGACCACACTCCTTTTTAAATTTAAAACTTATAAATACGATTGGAGGGAGTAATAAGTACAATACAGTATTCTCATATGGTTTGATGGGTTTTGCTTACATAGAAAATAAAACCAACTAAAAAAAACAGGAATTTGCCATCGATTTGTGATGTGATATACAGATCAAATCACAAAACCAAAAAAAAAAAAAATCTTCTATCGCAAAATTTGTCACAAAATATTTGTTATCAACAAATTTATGACGCACAGATTCATACTATGTTTATTACAAAAACCTCAATTTGTTGTAAATCCATCCCGAATTTTCGGTTTTCTTAGTAGAAGCATGATCTCTTCTTATCATAGTACGTATATAGCAAAATTTGGCTTTATTGTTCTTCTCTTTAACCAACTTTTGTCATGACCCAAAGTTTTGATTCCCAGTATATTTTTCCCAGAAACAGACGTCATCACGGGAATCTTCCTCAAACCAAATCTCATTTTGAGGGACGAAATTAACAACCTTAAACCAACCGAAAGGCATCAATCATTCAATACTACGTCCAGTTAGATTAAGTATAGCTTTTGTTTCTTAATATAAAAGCATGGTTCAATTTGATCCTAAATATTAAGATATTAATCCACTCTGTCTCCTGTTTTTTTCCAAAATATTTCCTCAACAATTGATTGCAAGGGATTTTCAATAAGAGATAATTCTAATTATTCAATGCACATGATATAAGATTTGGAGAGTGTGTGTGTGTGTCTCAAAATTAATACGACTTTTAATGTATGTTCATCATGAGGAACACTTCATAATCAAAAGGACACTATAATTATAACAACCTTTATTATATCTGTATGTATATATTGTGGAGTCACCAATAATATCAATTAATGTGTATCAGTAAGTGTTGCACATGGAAGAATAAATTGACACTGATTCCGTTTTCAAGATTAAATGCTGCCCCATGCCGGTCATGATTATAAAATAGACTCCCAACCTACATATCCACACACACTATCTCCGATACTAAATATATAAGAGTTAAATAACTAATTTAAAAAATCAAAACATTAATTAAGTTATTTGTAATAAATGTATTTTGGTTTTTCTAAACTGCTATATTTTGTTGGGAACTGTCTCTTAATATGTACAATCAATAGGAATATTTTTGTATTTTTATTTAAGAGCTGATAATTACGATATTGGATCGGATACATATATATATAGATATATATATTCGTTTTAGACTTTTTGTTGCAAGATTGTAATTTTAGCTTCATTCGTTATATGCTCGTCTTCTTCTATTCGTTGGCATTTACTGCTACGTACCTCTGAGATATGATCGACTTTTTCATGAGAAAGAGAAATAGGTACCGAAAACAACAAAATGTTTAAGTTTAACCAAAACCCACTTAGATTCGATGTATTAACGTGTTCTTACAAATGTATAGAGATTATGATTACCTCATGTCCTAATTAGAAGACTTTATTTATAGTATACAAATAATATCCTATAATTAGGACCGGAGGTAATATTTCACATAACATCTTTTGGCCAAGTCTAAAATCAAAATATTGAGTGTATCATTGATTTTTCACTGAAACTTTCAAGTGCAAATATGTTAAATGTTACTTATTTTGGCCCTAAATACAAGGGCTTTGGTTCTAAGTATAATTATGTATTTCAATCTTTATCAAATTTATAATTTTTTTTAAACTATCCCTATTAATTGCATATATTATGAAAAGATTTTTATATCTCCTAGTTTCTATTGCAAATGATTAAAAGAATATATATATATATATATATGTTAGGGAAACTAATATGTTTTATAAATAACTAATTCAGCTAATTTTTTTAATTTCACTAAACTAGCTATGAAGACAGAGTATGATATTCTAGCTAGGCTTTGATGTGATTCCCCAACTACTCGACTGAGATTCAGAGGGTGTTTGGATAGAAATCAAACCATGGTTTCAGAAGTGCTTTTACGGATTACGAAGTAAATATGTGGAGGAGGTTACCTCGTTTTGCGGAAAAGTGATTCTGAAATCTAGGTTTTGGTTTTGCCAAACACCCACAGTCGATATCAAACTTATGATAATTGAATTCAAAATTATTAGTGACACAATAATAATAATAATAATAATAATAATAATAATAATAATAATAATAATAATAATAATAATAATAATAATAATGCGCAAACAAACGTGATCCTGCAAACGTAAGGATTACTCTCAAGTGCACAACATCGATCATGGATAGATGCTGCATTCTATTTCTGCATTATTGATTCCCAGAAACTCTGTTTTTTTTCTTCAAATAATAATATAATATCTAAATGGTCTAGCTTTCATGGTGTTTCCCCACACGCCAAAAAGGAGCTACCTTTCAATATGAACATTAATGATAATACTAATCTCTCTCTCTCTCTCTCTCTCTCTCTCTCTCTCTCTCTATTCTACATCAAATTTAGAAATGCGAAAAACCCCACATACCAAACCCGTTTGAAATTGAAGGAGATAATAGAGAATCACATGCATTAGTGACTTTTGAAGCTAGCATCACATTGGACAACACATTTTGTTGAGTGAAAATATGTTATAGCTTCAGTTTGTGTGTGTGTGTGTCTATGTATTGATGTTAATGTAGTTCTTATTTAGGGGCTTTCATTTTGACCCCAAAAAAAAAAATTTAGGGGCTTTCATGAATCAAGGAAATTAATTACACACCCTAGAGCTAGCTGTGTTAGGTTATAATCCCCAGAAACCCTCACTTATGTGAAAAAGGAAGCTACATCTCATAATCGTCTGATTCCTCACATGACCCCACATGTTATAGTGTTGCATTTCTAGTTAATGATGTTACATGGTGGATATAAGAAGCTAGGTTCTAGATTTAGATCATTGAATTCACAAAATAAAGTACCAATCATAATTATATATATGCATGATGGTACTTTATAGTGTAAGTGTTCATGTTTAGTTATCATAGTGAATCTATATAGGAATCTCTTTCGGATGTAAATTAAAGTAAGATAACAGAGACATGTGAGACTAATCAGTGTGTGTGTGTGTATGCCTAACTGTCACTCTGTTAAAACGATGATTAATTCAAACCTAATGCCATATTTAGGTCAAGACAACTTCTATTATTTACATTTGTTTAAAACATTGAGATTCTTCTTCTAGATATTCACGTACAACGAAAAAAGCTAAAGTCAAATTGAATTTCTCAGAGACAAAAGTGCACATATATTCTGTCACAGAATGATCATAATCAAATGGCGAACAATATTCATTAATTAATAAGTAGGCGCAAATAACTGATCATAGAATCATCAAAGGTCGTGTTTATTATTATTATCATCATCATCATCAATAAGAACATACAGGAGTGTGAAGGATAATGATGATGTTTCTTTTCTGCTAGAGACTGTTCTGTATAATTCTCCATGTGGCTGCCTCTTCATGTTTCTATTTTATATATATATATATATAGAGAGAGAGAGAGAGCGAGAGAGCTTCTAAACCTCTCATGTGACGTCACATGCATGGTCTTCTTCCTAGGTTAATAAAATGACAGGTTACAATGTTTGATCATATCTTAGCGTCTTGCTCATACAAGGAACAAAAAGATTCAATTATCTGTAAACCCTAGCTAGAGACCTGTGAATGTTCTTGCTTTTAATTAACTTGAAGCATTTTTCTTCGACATATTTTTCTTCTTTTACTATGTATGGTTCCTTGATGAATAAAATCATTTTTTGTAATCTTAAACAGTGCTATAAAGCAGAAATTAGCAAGTTCTGAGAATCCCATATTTATTTGACGAATTAGTTTAAGAGCCATTAGATAGATTATGCTCTCTCACTTTTTCTTTTTCATCTTCTATATGTGACTTTATCATCTCTCTCACTTACAGTTATCTCGCACTCACAAGGTTCATTTTATTCGCAAATCATGAAGAAGAGAAAGTTGCAGACATCAGAAAAAGAAAAAGAAAGGATAAATTAAAGGGAAAGAAAGAAAGAAAAAAAAAACTATGGAATCGTAAGATTTTGAAGCCCTAAAGGAAGTTGGAAGCGTGAGATGTTTTTCAAATCACACTTTTCAATGTTTGGAGAAACTCAGTGATTGTACTGTGCGACATTTCATGTGCTTGCTTCACGCCTTTTGTTTAAAATGAAGATTAAATTGCACATGAGATTTTCGGTGCGCACACACATATATATGCAGTTATGGACCACACAACAAGTCAACAACGTTCTCTTGTTTTGGTTTCTACATTTTCTAGGTAGTACATTAATTAGACAGCTGTAGTGAATTGCGATTAGTTAATCTGTGTGATCCAGATTTTAAGGTTTTTTTTTTTTAAAAAAAAGATTATCGCTGGATTTGTAATTTCTTTTTTTCCCCCCTTAGTATTATGGTTGATAGATTTTTGTTATATCTTACTTTTTTCCTTGTTTGTTTTGTCTATTTTTTTGCATCTATTTTATAACCTAAGTTATCTTACGCAACACGATTACTATATTTAATAAAATTTCGGGGGTGTTATGTCCTCATTTTATTTAAGAAAAAAGGAAAGGAAGAGAGAAGATGTTTTGAGATTAATGTCATAAGACAAATGGAAGGGGTAAAAAAAATAGCATTAATATAATATTTGGTCACTCAAGTTTGTTCTCATTTTGATTCTAATCCCTTAAATTTTAGACCATAAGTTTTGGTCTTTTAAGGGACAAAATGGTCTCATTTTTTATTGAATTATAGGGATTAAATTTTAAATGAAAAGAAACTTGAAGAACTAAAATCTATAGTTTGAAATTCAAAAAATCAAAACCAAAATAAGAACAAACTTAAAAGATTAAGAATTGTATTAACCTTGAAAAGGAAAACAAAGAACCAAATAAAGTTGACAATCCAAAGAAAAAGGACATGAATTTAGTAGTGATTAATGGTGTTTAATTTCGCAAAGGAGATTGATATGTATATCATGGCCCACACAATAACATATAGTATCACTTTAGTCCTTTTTATAAGATGTTTCATACAGACTAAGAAAAACATCAAACTTAATTAACTTTCATTTAAAATTTAATAACTTTTTGACTTTAATTGTATATTTTTATTAAAAAAAATTTCTCTACTCTATAAATAAGACTAGAGGAGTATACTATCAGTTGCATTGAACTTTGACTAATCCGATGGATTAAGTAGGATCACAATAATAATAAAGCATACCCAATAAAATTTTAATCCTTGCATCTATTTCAGTAAACCACAATCGAATACTACTCCCTCCAATAATAATAAAGCGTAACCCGATATTTATTTTTTCTTAGTTAAATTCTCGAGGTGTTATGCATCATTCTTTCATTAATTTTAAATTTTAAAAAAATATGAATTGAGATTAATTTATTAGACAACGGAAAGGGTAAAGTATAAAAGAAAGTACCAAAGTTGATAATCCAAACAGAAAAAGGGGTATATTTAGCAGTAATGTTGTTTCCCAAAGACTTGGCCATTTGTAATTATTAAATCTGTCTGTTAAAATAAGGATTACAACCAACACAATCGGACATATGGTATCTATAAAGTTGATTATTCCTAAATAAGGATATATAAGAAAGGAATATATGGCCCCATCTTAATTAATTTTCTATTGCACTGCATAACTATGAATTACGACTACTTAAGAAGACAATGTTAAATTAAGGTACCTCTGATTAAAATTTTAGAGGACATTATTTCTTTAATTAAAGAAATTAAAGAATCGAATTTCTTCAGAAATTTACCCCATAAAATGAAATTCCAAGTGCAGCATCAAGAGAATAAAATAATGCATCTAAAAATTCCACAATTCTTAATTTAGACAATAATTGAGAGTTGAGACTTGAGACCACTGTAGAGTGTAGAGAGACAAATATCACAAATTAAGAGGATTTTCTAAATTTAATAATTAATTGTGCAACTTGTACAAGTAGTGGTTCGAAATAATAAAAAGTAAAAGTATAAAGTGAGAGACTAGTGCGGGCAAGCAGGATTTAATAGTAATGATTATTTTCAAAGATTCCACCAAATGTAATTATGAAGCTTATTGTGCTAGGGAAAAGGATATTGGACCAAAGAGAACTTATATAAAGTTAATTATTCCAAAATAAAGGGGTTTCTTTAGCAATAATATGTTTTTGTAAAGACTCCACTAATTACCATAGCTATAGGATCTTTTAACATTAAAAGTTATCACTTTGTCATGAAATTACTTAACAAGTTGTTATTCATACAACGGATACGTGTTTGAAAAGTGGTCTCAACAATTCAAATATTTAAGAATTAAATTATAATAATGACCAGCCAATTTTTTTCTTAAATAATGATTTGATTCTTAATTAGGTATTCTAAAAATTTTTTCTTTTCACTTTATACAATTATATGATATTCAATATTATTGAATTAGATTTATATATATTGTTGGGACGACCATTCTGAAAGTATTTTTTTCATTTGCAAGATTCGAATTCCCAACTTTCCTCGAAAAATTTGATCAGTATTATCTTTTATTCGACTCATTACCTATTAGTCTGTGTTTTGCAATTGTTTTATTTCACCAAAATGCTCAAGTTTATTAAGTCTAAGGTCATAAACATTAATATTGACATGTTAGTATTTGTTTTATAAGTCTTACAAATAATGCCACCGACGAATATATGTATATATGTACTTGTGTTTCTGTGTGTGTGTGTGTGTGTGAGTGGGAAATAAACTCTGAAACATATCCAATGTATAAAGTAAAGTGAATGAATCTGATCCCACCAATAGAAGGAGCCAAATGATGAAATTGGAAAATGACGGAAAGAAAAAGAGAAACAATAATAAAGTAATTAGTTTAATTAACGTTTGATCCATATATAAGTCATAACATAACACACTAGCTTGTCCCATCAATCATATTAATATAAATATTCTAGTTATTCTACGATATGATAATAATATTAAACCTGGACAACACAGTCTCACGCGAAATTCGCTTGACTTTTATTATTATTACATTGCCAAAAAAAAGTTATAGAAGCTTATGGCAATTTTTCAAAGAGAAAATCGCAAAAAAAAAAGAACCGTCAAAATAGAAAAATTATAAATCAGGACCTGTTACAGTATTAGTGTGGATTTTAACAATAATTTTTGTGAATGAGTTCTTGGATGCAATTTTCTATTTTTAGTGGTTTTTTTTTTTTGTGATTTTCCCTTTTTCAAAATATTGAATACCAAGGTTATCCGGAAAATTAAATACTGACACGTTACAGATAGGTAGTTAAATTTTATATTTAGAAAAGGCAGTTAAAGATGCCATTTGGATTAGGTGGAACAAATGTAATACGACAAACAGAAAAGGCAAAATCATCGATTCAGTATACCTTTTCTCCGATCCATCTTAAGAATATGCAGCCAAAAATATATATATATATATATATATATTTGCGTGTGTGTCTTAGTTTCATTCAGTGAAACGGTCAGAAAAATTACATATAATAAAATCTCAACAACTATAGATTTGAAACATCATGCCTAGATCCACTTCTCTTTTAATTTCTACAATGTTTACTTAAATATTTTGTTAAAATTGATTTTTTTTTTGGGTGGGATCTTTCTTTGAGATGATTATTTTGGAGTTTAAAAAAGAGATTGGACTCTTCCATCATGACCTCAAACTCTATTGTTTATTTTTCTTTCCTTAAGTTAAGGTAACAGATACATAAATTAGTATGCAACCACATGGATTTGAAGATAAAAACATCTTATTTAATAATAATTAGTTAATACGTACGTATACTAACTACCAACCAGAACAAGGCTCCAAAAAGCATATATTAATACGAAACACAGGCTGTTATCAATCAACACAAAATTCAAAACAAGTCAAATACCTAGTCAAGGAATTCAAACATATTAGTTTAACTTTATTATTATAATATTTATTTATCAGAAAGTTGTTATGCTAATAATTATATAAGGAGGCTCTGCACACTCTCACCGACATTACCAATTTGAACTCAAACTCTCTCATGACGTTGACCACTCGTCACACCCACTGAATTTATAAAATCAATATATGAATTATCTTTTTCTTCTGTTTTTTTGGGGGGGGGGGTTTGTTTGGTTGATCCATAATGATAGTGTCTTTTCAAAGCATCAAGCATGGACTCTTATTTTCCACTATCTGATGTGCATCCTTATGAGTGGTCCATTTGGCTTTGTTCAAAGCGAATGGGAATATGATTATATGAGATGAGGATGGCAAGTTGAAGATAGGTTTTTACCCCAACTATTGAAGATAAGTTTCTTGAAATTCTTGAAGGACATAAATATTTGCTGAAAAAAAGATCAATCAGAGTTAATATGCCAATTGCGATTCAATGGAAGTAATCAAGACTTATTTGGAATGATTAACAAAATACGAGATAAGTATATAAAAAATTTTTTATCTCGATTTATATAAACATGTTTATAAGTGTTTATAAATCACAGCTCCAAATAAGTTCCTAGTCTAATTCGCAATGAAAACTCAGCAAAATCGTCCCTTCCTTGGATGAACCAGACAAGATTTATAGACCTTATCATAAGACCGGTTCGCCTCGCTTGATCATGTTTTCGGAGAAATCAACAATTGTACTGACTGGCTCACCAGAAATGTCGACCAGAATTATTTCAACGTTAAGATTCTCACCTACCTCAGTCCGGCGTGTGGGGATTGATTGCTGTAAAAAACTTGACCCAAAGTCATGACGAGTAGGGCCATTTTTTTAAGTCCAGGTCTTAGCCTACTATTCCTAACTCGCCCGCCATAAATCCACTCGTGTTTTGTGTGCACATGTGTACAACTAAGCATGTATGGTACGCATCTGCCAATGGATAAGCCAGTGTTTGTTCTTGGGATTTCGTCTGTCTACAATTGTGTGTATTAAGAACTTTAAACCCAGTGTTTAATTATTCTTCTTCTAATTTTTATAATCATATGGCCTCTCTGACTTGTCTACCTGCTTCTGCCAGCTGGACCCACTTGTTTATCTTGTATTTGCTAAGCAATTATTAAGATATTGTGCTTGTGATAAATTGAGTTTTCCTTGCATTACTCTTGCAGTGCTTAAATAACATCCAATTATTGTTGATTTGCTAACAAAAATTCAAGTCAATCAGGTTAAGCTAAGTAGATCCAATAATAGAAATCTCATCAATTGCATTGAAGAGAAGAGAAATATGAAACAAAACCCATCTCAGACAACTAATTGCTTTGCCTGCTGAATCCAGAACCAGTTCAACCTGTCAAGTTGAACTTCGTATGTTGCAGTGTGTGTGTGTGTGTGTACATTAAGAAAGTTAAACCTAGAGTATTAAGAGTATTAATATTCTGCCTTTGACCTCATCAACTTGAGAGATTCTCACATTTAGAAGGTCCGAATCCTGAGATGTTGCACCGCAGATTTATGATATAATAATGGATGCAGAGTTATCATCTTCAAAAAGATTCCTTCTTATGCTTGAAATTATCATTTAAGCGGCTACTCTCGAAATTGAATATTTTTTCCTCCTTACTTGAGCAACAATGGAGGTGGTCATCAAGTCATGATTTATCAAGAACCAGAGGTCCCATGGCATAATTACAGTCAGGGCTGGTCCCTCCATGCATAACGTAAAATCTCCGTCATGAACAATAAATCTCATTTTTCAGATTTTGTACAATGTACGGATCAATGCTAGATTAGGTACATACAGTTCTAAACTTCTAATTGACATATAGGGGCTAGCAGGTTGAGTGGAACATTGTGCAACCTAACATGCCAATGTAGGACAGAAAACAGGGGTCCAAAGGCCTAATGTTGTTTGAATGAGTGGTTTATATTGAGTTCCACTGGGAGGAATGTCTCCTGATGAATCATTAATTCAGTACAGTGGATAACAACCTGGCTGTCATACACTATATGCACATCTTTGACACTAGGTACTTCTAGTAGGACAAGTTTGTGAATCAAGTTGAATGACACAAGATTTATTGATCAACTAACCTTTTAAAGTACCATAATTTACCTGTTTAAAGGTCTGTTGTTTACTGGCCCTCACTAAATGCTTGCTTCGAACCTCAAAATTCAAGGCCCAAAAAAAGAACCTCAAAATCCCTGACTTTGAGATGTTTGAAAGCCAGTTTAATGATTTTTTCTGTTTCCAGTTCTTATGTTACACCGTTTCCATCTTTTTTTTCAGTCAAGAATTATTAGAAAAAACAAAAATTAGTTCTATATTCAGTAGAGTTCACTAGAATTTTATAACTTCCACACAAATTCTCAGCGCACCGATTTATGCAACATTGATCAATATAGATAACTTATTCAACCAAGTTAATTTTTTCTTTGCATTAGCCATATGTAACATGTTTAATCTCTATTCCGTTGTTTTTAACAGGCGATCAATTTCCATCCAAATAAATTGAATGAAATAGAAATGTAAGCATTCATCTGCTAATTCCAAATGAAGATGCAGCTGCAAAACCAAATCCTATCGACTCCATTCATGTCCGATATCACTATGAAAAGAATCACACAAGAAGAAAATAAAGAAACTAGGGAAAAAAAAAATTTTGGGGGGGGGGGGAGATTTAGGTAAGCGCCTCTGTACCTGTTCCAATGCATGCGCTTAAAGGCACTGCCACTTGCATTGAGGAAGAAGAAAAGTGATATGGCAGGCAAAAGATAATGGAACAACAGAGTCAGAAGATGGGATCATGTTAAGTATAGACACTGACCTTCCATACATATTATATTCTCATAAATATGCAGAATCCAGAATTAAATAGACAGTAAAACAAAAAGACAAGATCTGGAAGGCATATAGGCAATCCCTTATTTTGCACCACGAACTACTATAACCTGTTTTAGTGGTTCAAGCAAAAGGATCCATCCACGAAGCTGCAGCAGTATGAAGCATCTTGGTACAACCAGTTTCCCAAATCTCTTTCCTAAAGTGAATTTCCATGAGCATGAACAGATGTCCATAGATAGAAGTAGATTACCCTGCTCGCTTTGTTTTATTCTCATTAGAAGACAGTAGAAATTGCAAGTTCACTCCACAACGACATTCACCAGTTCATATTCGATCAGTGACAAGTTGTTATCCTCCCTAACAGAGAAGTTTGCAGGCTCTGCAACTTCAACACGGCCCCACTTGTCCACAGCAAGTCTCATGGATCCTCTGTACATGTCAATTTTAGCATTGCGCAGGGTGACGGTTGAACCCTCTTTCATCATATCCACTGAACAAAAAAAAAAAACATTGAAGCATGCTATTTGTCAAGAGGATTTTTAATTGCCAATAAGAATTCTAAAAATTATGAGTACATAGCTTTGTTGAACCATACAATTTAAAACGACATCATATAAAAGTATTACAAAATCCTCATCATATAAGCTACCATTCATGGTCAAACAGACAAACTACTATTGATTGCCACACATGATTTAATAATAAAATAAGGACATCTGCAGTCATCATAATGGCATTTATGTTTTAGGGTGTAAAAATTGGGCGGGTGTGGATAGCGTCACGTGTAAAAAAATTTCCTCCTTATCATGCCAGCCCAGGCCCGTCTTAGACCAATTAGAAACAAAATGATTTTGCCTTAGGCTACAATATGACAACTGGTTATTGCTTCCACATCTTTTTATGCACCCCATCTTCTTTGTTCTTCTATTTCTTTAACTCTCTCACTTTTTAAGCCCCCTCCCCAACACAAACAGAGACAAAAAAAGGGAGGAAAAATAAACTCACTTCCTCACTCCTGGAATGAAATTCCCTAATGAAGAGGAAAGAAACAACTCTGAGCAATTTGGGTTATTAGTTCAAATGTGTTCACAAGGCGACAGATCCTAGATCTATATTCAAACACGAGCAGCCTTAGACCAAAGCAGCTAAACCAACCAGCAATTTGATCTTAAAACCTTTTATGCTCATTTTGTTTAAATAAAGACAAGAAAAGAATGAAAATCAAATTTTATAAGTAATCAAAAAAGTAAAATGTAAAATAATGGATTATTGCCCCAAAAATGAAAGGCATCTGCTGGAATCCAAAATATCTTGTACGAACTTCATCAATATCACAAATTAACAATTACCAAAAATATTTAATTAACCATGTTACCCACTTTCTCTTCAATTTCCTTCATCTTACCAGTGAAAACCTAAAACATAATCATTTCTTATAATCATTGAAATAAAAAATGTATAACAAATAATGGACATCAGCTTAGAGTCAGAAATCCATTATTGGTGCTTTCAGATGCACATAGGTGAAAAATAAAAACTTATGAAAGAAGAATTGACTAGGATAACACACACAAACACACAGAGATTTCATTCAAATTTTGACAGCAAACAACTTTCTTGCCTCAAAAAGGTTCCAAGGGAAACATCTAGCAGAAGGTGCCTTGTCTGAGTCATGAAGACGCAAGGATCCTTACTGGCACCAGACTTGGTGGCTTGGTGCAACACATGAAAACTTTCGGGTCATTTTTTCTCAGTTGCGAAGCTGAACACATTTTGACCCAAATGTCAAACACTGCATTTCTCAAATTTTTAAAGTTCTTTTCTTAAGTGCTAGCAATGAAACAGCATTTTGGTGCATTTAAGGTAAAATACATCTTGTTCTCAACTTTCAACATCCACTTCTCATTTTAAAACAAAATGCATCACTAAAGTTGTTGGCTCATGTCTGCATGGTAGACTGGTTACTGTTATCCTACTGCCAACTTGCCATTCCAAATTTTCGTCTGGTTATTTGGTCTACCTCTCAACTGTACATTCTGGAGCCTCTGCTTTTGAGATTTGAAGGTGTGACTAAGTTTTCAACATGGCCTATGATGCTTGGCTGCTGTAGTTCTAAAATCATAGATATTGACACAGAGTAGGGAAAAAAAAAAAAACTAGATTTAAGTACTCATGAATTTAATTTAAGGGCTTATCTACCACTTATGTGAGACTCATGGTTAAATATTTTTGTTAATTCTTCAATTGTCAATGAATTAAGCAATTTGATGCATTTCCTGATTTCGAAATGTGCCTTCCAATTAGTAATAAACACAGCGATTTGAAAACTATGCCATCTGAACGGATTACACTTTATTAACAACAAATTACTTTTTAATATACAAACATTAGCAATGCATTACTTTTATAGTAATATCACATACATTCAGTTCTTAAAAAATAGTCCATAAGAATGGCTGGGAACAACAAGCACCACAAGGAATAAATATACAATAACATGCCAAAGTAAGACTACAATAGGCAGGATCAAAAAATCAATTCAATGATATCCATACCTTGGTCATTCCTTGCAGTGAATATGATCATTCCTGTCTCATCACCCACCAAACATTCAGCAATTCGCATTTGACGAGGTTGAGGGCCATCAGCACGACCTTTCTGTAGCACCATCTTAGTGCTGACCACTTTCACAGTTAGAGTGTGCCCGCTTGTGCCTGGGCGAAGTTGGTCAACCTTGGTGAAGACTGGCTTCCTCAATCCTGGTTTTGCTTCTGCCATATCTTTCAACCTAAAAAACCCAAAATCAATTTACGAGGATGAAAATACTCACAAGACAAGAAACAAAAGAAAACTGGGAAAACGCACAACTTTTGGAAGTCAAGGAAAATTTATCAAAAGGAGCCATTTCTTTCAATTAACTTGATCATTTCTCAATTGCTTTGCTTTCACGATTTGTTTGACTTTCTTGAGCATGATCTTGAAGTCCTCAGAATTGAACGCATCATTGATCCTACCTCCAGTCCTAATTATAAGACATGCTTTTCATGGTCCTGAATATGTAAGGATTTTTTCCAAATATATCCTTCATTGGAAGTGCAATTTTTGAATTTATGTGTGTAGAAAGAGAGCCCCATACACCATTTAATGCCTTTGATTAAAGGTAATTTTTAAATGTTCTGGCAACTTTTTAAAAATCATGACCATCAACTTATTTTAACCACTTAATCTATATGATTAGGTTAAACGTATCCTATAAATAGGACGGGGAGCAGTGTAAAGAATGACAGAAGCAATTACGGAAACCAAAGACTTTCTTCCTAATGAATATTCATAGTGACGCATAGAGACATAAAACCATAGAACCGTGGACTTCGACACATACAGGACAGAGTCCTTGTACATTTTGGGGGCATTGTGCCGCATCATAAATGTATTATGCACAGGCATAACTCCTTTCTGGAAGTACCCATGCCGCATAGTTTATAGCACTTATGTCTATATTCTTCCTTTAGCCATTATTATGAACACTGATGACTTAGCAACTTAGGCATGAAGGTGATTTGCTATCCATGGCTACAGCTCCACCCCATGAGAGGCACATTGCCTTTAATCAGGTGCAGTAACTTGAGTGCCACACTTTATCTGTCGTCCTTGTTCCAGGGGTATGCCTTGGGTGTTCTATGCTTACAAGCCCTTAAAGTATAATAATAGTAATAAGATAAAATAGAAAATCGCAGAAGCCCAGTGTCCCAGCCCTAGAATAAGATTAAAACAGTTATTAATATTTTAAATGATTATTTAGGCCACGAGTTTTTAAGGGTTAATAACCCAGCACAAACCAAAGCCATTAGGGACCTCAGCCACACTATAGCACAAACGATCGCCAAACAGAAAAAACTGATTATCATAGATTGACCGTAGCCACACTATAATCATCCGTTAGATTAGCACCTTGCTTCACTCGGACGTATGCCTTTTTTTTCAGCACAAGCTAATGCTTGAAGCGGATCGAATCCGTATGTCAGTGGCACCGCCAAAAGGCTGTTGGCCTTTCTAACACCTGTCGCTTAAGGCATTTAATGTTAAAATCCAGCGCCCCATGGACGCTTCCACCCTTGACTATGAAATTACAAATAAGGAAAACACAACCAAGAGTAATGGAGTGAAGCTCATAATCAAACTCCCAACTAGCATACGGGGCCAAAATTTTTCATTTACCCACATCCCCTGGATAACTGGTAAAGCAACAAAGATTATCAAAAAGCCAAACTTCACAGCTTTTGTCGTTACACCAAAATTATTAAAGAATCACCTTTATTCTTTGCGATAAAACACAGAAAACATTTGGTATTCGAAATTCGTCCTCTAAACTTAAGCATGGACTAACGATTTCATACACGAACTAATGACTTCAGATATCAACGATTCAAAAGTATAAAAAGGACTTAAAAGACAAAAGATTTAAAATTGGGATAGAAGTCAACAAATGAAAGGAGAGAAGTTAAAAACCTCTCCGAGAAACAAAATATCGATATAAAGAAGACAATTGTGAAGTTTGCAAGCGAATGAGTGGGAATCTACAACCGCCAACAAGAAATCAAATTCTGAAACTCACCGTATGTTGCCGAGGTGGAATAATGTTCCCAAATCAAAGTGGAAGAGGAGATCTGAAAGTGAAAATGCAAGGCGAAGCCGCCGAGGTCGGCTTTTAAGGAGAGGAAAAAAAAAGGTAGTACCACTTTTCACGGGTACAACAGTAACCCGCTCCGAACCCGCATAAATCTCAGTGCCGTCAATATTTACAAATTATATTATCTCCCGTCTTTTTGATATAAGATTTTATTTAATTTTTATTTTGATCCTAAATATAAAACCCTAATTTATTTTATTTTTTATATTTATGTATTTTTTTTAAAGTAGTCCTTCTAATAATGGTAGTTTTAATCAATATACTTAATTAGTAAAGATATTTTAAGAAATACAACACTTATTTATTACAAATAACTAATTAACTTCTTTTTTAATCTCTTCAAATTAGTCAACTAGTTTTTATAATTATGACCGAAGATAATAACTTTTTTTAAAAAATAAACGTCACAAATTCACAACTTGATAAACATCTAAGAAAAAGGTGTTAAATCATTGGGAAGCTTTAATAAAAATAATACTACTATGTAAGATAAAAGAATAAAACAAGTAATTAAAAGTATTCAGTCTCACTTTTTTAATTTTTAAATCAGACTCTTTAAAAATTTTTCTTCATTGTCCTTCTCTCCTGCCAAGCAGAGTGGCCTTAATTTATTTATATCCTGTTTGATCCTAAATATAAATTAAGTTGGAAATATTAAATCTGTTATAAAATTTTAATAATTTTTAATATAATTTGTTAACCATATTAAATTGCAGTATATTAATTTTTATTCTTTTTTACTTTCCTAGTTAAATATAAATATATATAAAAAATATTTAATACCTTTTAAAACTATCAAATACTTGTAAAAAATATCAAGAAAACCTTTTGGAAGATGCTCTGTATATGGGAATGGAGGGAGCAAATATAGATAATGATTCTAACTACTTTTCTTAGAAAATTAATGCATAAAGAATTTCTTTAAGCATATGAAAATGACATGGATTAAGGAGGATTCAAGTCATGGGAATTTGAAGCTCAATTGATACTATCTCCCTCAAGACTTAAAATTTTAACGTGAAATTACAAATTCGAATATCGAATTTGTAAAAGAATGAGCAAATTCTTTGTAAGTTATGGTTAAAAAAAATAGGATTCAAGTCATCTTATAGTAAGCATGTATAGCAATCTCATCAATAGTAAAAGAATGAGCAAATTCTTTGTAATGATTTATATATTGGGCTTAATTTTCTATTTTTCTATTGGGTATTGGCATTCATATTGGTATTGAAGAGAACAACAAAGAGAGGAGGAGGAGGACCAGGGACCTAATAATGTGTTTAAAAAAGAACAATTGGGAAATTTAAAGTAGTAACAACGTGTTCCATACTCTTAGACTCTAATTGGCTGGTATGCTAAAAAGAAATGAGAATATCATCCTTATCCTGTCTTTAATTAAAGAGAGAAGTAATAGTTTAGTAATTTAAATCTTAACTCATTCATAACTCATTTTTTTAACCATAATCTTATGTTAATTCCTAAACTTTTGATTTTTTTTAGTGGACATTTTTTTTTATCTTTTAATATCGAGCATTTTCTCTTTGCCCCAATTTTCAGTTATGACCAATTTTGTTAAATAAAAAAAGGTAATAAAAAGATAGGATATTCTTATTCCATCCTGGTTTTGTCCCATTACAATTGAGACGGGACACATGATTAAATCATCTCAATTCTATCCCGTTTCATGAGCACTCATTAATTGGTTGGAATTTGTTTTAGGAAGGGGAGGAAGGAGATGAGAAATTATTTTTGGTTCGAAAAAATGGAGGAGAATGGAGGAAAAAAATTTGTTTTTTATTACTTCTCTCTAAATTTAGGGATTTTTTTGAAAGAGAGAGAAATATTATGTCTCACTCTAATTAAATTATTCACGTTAATTTTTAAACATTTTAAGTTTATCTTTTTCAGTAAAAATCTTTTTTTTTTAAAGTCTTTTAGCCAATATTCTCTTCAAATTCTAAGTTTATCTTTTTCAATGAAACTTCTAATGATGATATAATATTTTTATTCAATCATTTTTCTTAATATAATATGACAAGTATATATTTTTTATGATATGTATATATTTTATAGATATATAAATATTTTATATCATGTGAGATAACTTTTTTTATATTCATAAATTAGAAAATAATGATTCTGATATAAATATTGTAATGCAATAATAAAGAAATCTAAATTAAAAAAATAAAAACGTATTTATCAACTTATAATTAGTTCTCACTCCCTCGATGGAAAAAGAAACAACTCCCACCCTTTTTAATTACTTTCTAATTTCTTATACCTTTTTCAGTTTTCAATTTATTGATGATATATAGAGTACAACTTAGTGTAAATAAATGGGATGAAGAAGAGGTGTGTATTTGCCCCCTTAATCATCATTCACTAGCACCCTTAGAATTATTTATCAAAATTACAAGATTTCAAATATTTAGACCTCCGATCTTTGAAATAACATCTAGATAATAATTCAAACTAACAAGAAAATCTAAATCATCATCAATCTATTTCATTTAAGCAGGAAAAAAGACTACAGTAGAGAAAAGAAAAAAAAAAAAAAACAATTAGATTTCTATTTCTAATGGCAATGCAATACAAACGTATCATATCATTCAGAGTCTCAACCACAAGTTCTTATAATCAAAGAATCCTTATAATGAAAAAACCCGAACACATATAACAAGATGTGAAAATTAAAAGAAATACATAGTCAAACTAGAGTGAGACAAACGCAAACATGTCAACCTCGAATTTAAATTTATAACTTTATGATGTTAAATCCTCTTATTGATTAAGCTTGACTAATGCAAATCCAAGTTGTTCATCAAACCTTCTAAACGACCATAATTGCACCATATCATCCAACTTGAAATTATTACATTCGACAACATATTTCCAATTATGAGTCAAATTATAAGTAGTAGAACTTGTCATTGGCCACCTTTTCAAAATCAAGTCGAACTCTTGAAGATTTGGATCCAGCACTAATACATGTAGACCTTGAGGCTTCTCATTTATTGTTGAAATCTCTCTCAAAAACTCAGCTTCTTGTGGTTTGAGAAAATCCATGGCTTCCTTCAAGATCTTTTTTTCTGGAATTGAGAAGCGATTATTGTTTGAGCTCAAATCACTCTTACAAAGCTTCTTTTCTATAATCATTTTGATATCCTGGCCTCCCATATCTTCATCTATTTTTCTCTTCATCCTCCATGGCAGTCAGTAGTGCAGTAACAATGACTGAATCAAATTCATCAAAAGTGGAGGTCTTGATGAAGAGAAACTGTCATTAGAAATGTTTATGATGGATGTTGTTGGTTATAATTTGATTGTCTCCATTTTCTTCTTTTTTCTTTCTCCTCCCTTGTTGTTCCTCCTCTTTTCTTATCTACGAGCTCTTCTGAAATTTGATTCTTGCGAAAAGTACAAGAGAGGCATCCAAATCTTAGATTCTTCTATTTGATGCATCATCTATCTCTCTGAGTTGATGGCTTGCTTAGCGTTCTCTCCTTCCTTCAGGCCTTAATGAATTTTCTTTATGTAAAAAAAAGATGTGGAATAGAGCTAGTATAGAACTTGTCTAGTGGTATTATAACGAAAATTTTGGTATTATAAAGAAATCTTGGAGATGATATATTATTTAAATATGATGTTAGATGCGGATAGATATTGATTAAATAATAAAAAGAAATTAACTATTGATGATATAGGACATTGAAATTTTATTTTTTGTATTCATAAAAAATAGTTAGGTAATTTTATATTGGATATTTAACTGAATTACATATTATCTAAAAAAATAAATTACATCGGCAATTACACTATATATGAAAGTAAAATCATCAAGTGTCTTTCTTAAGGATAACTTGCAAAATAAAAAATGATGCTCCTTGAACGTTTCAAAATTAGAATTATAATTAACAACACGAGTTTTTTATCGAGTAAATAATATATTAAAAATCCACGTGTCTTTGACCAAAAAAAAAAGTCTATATGTTTTGATTTGATTGAAAACA